>NC_056439.1:447500-730000 GCF_018296145.1 Oncorhynchus tshawytscha
TATTGTAGAAAGTCCCACTCATCACTTAGGACATTGGCATTACAATGAAAAACAATATCACGGTTTCTCTGTGCGTGTGTGCTTTGTGTGTGCATGTCTGTACGTACAAAAACGAATAACACTCAAACAGCACTGAAGCACAGCCCCTGGGTACAACATAATACTCCCCTGACTCGGAAATACAGTACATTCACATTCCTGATCAAATACATCAGAGACATTGGGAATGGTGAAGTACTGCTGCTGTAGGTCACCTTGTATTAATAAAACACACTACTAGATTAAATAACAGATGCTTTAACATATAGCCCTTTACACTCCTACCTGGGTTGAAAATGGCAGATTTGGACACGGATAAGCCCCTAAATTGGAACACGGTGGCTGTAAAGCAGCATGCTATACATGACGTCAGAGCTCTGGCTTTGCGCTTCACAGCGCTGGATGGGTTTTGACTGACAGCAGTTCTGGACCTGAGCACCGCGCGCAACAAGAAGTTGCCCTCCATCCCTCCCACTGATCGGGTAAGTTTTTGTTGTCTGAGTGAGGGATATGCTGTAAATAAAGAGGACTCTGTGTATTTTGAAAGACAAGGTGATTAGGATTATAATAAATATACCGGTTTGATGTCTTACAAGCCAAACACCAGTTAGTCCAAATGTACACTTCACATTTCCATGTCATAAAACCAATGTCTTATACAGTGTCAACGGTTATGATCACTAAGCTTGATGTACAGTTACAAGATGACATGGCGTCATACCCTGGGTTGTTCTGACAGAATGAGCTCGTTTGTTTGTCTGTTGTGAAGAGAATTTGCAACACGCACGACTTCTTTCTCTGAGCAGCAAAATTGCAATCTGTTTATGTGAATTGCCCTGTGAAAGCCTAACACTGTGAGATCGTCTTTTATATGTTGGCAATAGAACACACTTTCAAATGATGCCCACTTGACCCAGATTGAGGTTCCATTTTTGGAATGTGTAAACAACAGTAATTGTGTGATGCTGAGGATACAGGGCTGTGTTCAACACAACTACAAGTCTGCTTGCTCTAGTTCCTCAACAGCAGCTAGGAGAGCTGAAAAAACAAACACCTTATAGGTGAAGACTCTTCTTTGAGTCATAAAAGTGCATTGAAATGATTTAGAGAGACTCTTGGAGACACCAGTTAGTCCTTTCTCTCAAAGCCTTGTCATTTTGTTTTTCTTATGTTGCACCTACCCCACATTGTCCAGGAATATTCTTATCATGTTACGGAATGTATCCAGAGTATGTTTCTATTTCGTTATCAACAAATGCGACGAAAAGTACAGTAAATGTAAAAAGCTCATAAAATCAACACTTTAATGTTTGGATTCAGTCTTGTGTCGGGAAGAACTGTTGTGTCCTCAACTTTGGTCTAATCATTTCCCCCATGATCTTCAAACTGTCCCTTTTGATTGCTACCATGCTTATGCATTTCATATTTCTTCTATAAGAAACATTTAAATGTAGCCCTATCCATATAGGCCAATTCCCACGAGAGTAAAGGGTTAATGGAATCCACTATCATTAAAGTAAAGTTAAAAAATAAATAAATCCACTATCATTAAAGAAGAAGAAAATATATGTTTTAAATAAAGTCAATACCATTTACTGCATTTGAAAAAGCACAAGTCTTTTTACAGAGCTTGTAGAGAAGCTACAAGAGAGGTGTGGATAAGTAGTGGAAGGAAACGTCTACAAAGCCCCCCTGTGAGCTCTACATTCAGAATGAGTCCCAAATGGCATCCTAAATTCCCTACATGGTGCACTACCAGCTCTGGTCAACAGAAGTGCACTACATGTAGGGAATAGGGTGCCATTTAGGATCCAACCCTATAGCAACCATTGACAGCCTCTATTTTAGTTTTAACAAAGTGGAGGAGAAAATGAGGAGATTAAGAAAAAATAACAGAGGGATGGAGGATTTTTTTTTTTTAACTCTCCGGTGAGCTGTGGGGATTGAGTCAGAGTGTGGAGAGAGAGGGAGATCGAGGGAGAGTGAGAGAGGTAGAACGAGAGTGAGAGAGGGAGAGAGGGCAAGAGAGAGAATAGCGAGGGCGAGAGAGGACGAGAGAGAGCGAGAGAGATAGCGAGGGCGAGAGAGGACGAGAGAGAGCGAGAGAGATAGCGAGGGCGAGAGAGGACGAGAGAGAGCGAGGACGAGAGAGAGCGAGAGATAGCGACCACGTTATAAGCTCTTGATTAGGCAGCTTGATTGCAGCACAGATGCATCGCTGTGGCAACATCATGCTGAGACAGTCGTTTACGTCCCAAATGGCAACCTATTCCCTACATCGGGGGTAGGGGGTGATCTCTCATTGTTTTGTATTTTGAAAAGTGCAAGTCCTATCACCATGTTACCTATTTGTATATTTAAGACTTAATATGATACAGTATCTAGACTGTGTTCAATTCCATTTCAATTCAGTCATTTCAGGAAGGTGTGCTGCAATGCCAATATACATCCTACATTGACTGTATTGAAATGGAATTGGCCCAAACCCTGTCTTTCTTTGCCTGGATAGTACTGTTGAAGATTTTCTGCAACATAACCAAGATGATATTACTTGCACGTCGTTTCATATTTAGGGTGTTCTCAAAAAGCCCAGAGCCTGAAGGTCCTTGACTTAAATTTTTGATGTGCTTTGATTTTTAAAAAAGACGGAGGAATCGAGACCTAGAACCGTCTCTTTGCGTGATCCGGACGATGTAAACACGCTCAGGTAACTGGAAAACAAACAGACAATGTGTTTCACGGTTGAGGACGCCACACAAGTGCATTGTGTGTCCCCGAAGTGGTGCCTTTTTCTCAGAAGAAAAACTACATAATAATATGACAATATAATTCTTTTTTTTATGGACATCCTTTCTTTTTTTGTATCAATACAAACAAACAAGCCTTTGATCAGAGGGCTTCTGGAGACATTTTTATGAATAAGGGGACATACATGCATAGAAAAGAGTAATATGTTTTACCCTGTACAGAAATCCAAGGAAGAAAGAATATGATAAAAAATATATTAAAAAAACTGCACATTGTGGAAGTAAATATGGCAAGTTAAGCATCCAGAAAATAATTGCCCAAATAAAAGCTGATGCCTGTATGCAGATGGTGACTCCACAGGAGTTTATCCTTTAAGACAGGTGCAATGAAATGGAGCTTTGTCAAGAATTAACCACGATAATATGAATACAAAATCACGAATAGCTTATTTTCAAGTGTCAAATTATAACTATGCTGTGTGACAAGGTTGTCACTCTCCTCAGCTACCTCTAAATTATCAATGAGACAAAAAAAAGGACATTCAAGTTTTAATAGAATTCAAGGTGATATGGTTGACAGAAAAAGGTTTCAGCTGAACTGGTAGCTTGTCATGAGTTACTAAGCTAGCACTATGCTATCATGGCTAACCAGTTGTTGATCCAATTCACATCTTAAATGGCAGATTTTCTAAAGATAACGGAGAATGAAAAATTGGCTTCTCGAGAAAGTGGCATTTGGCTGCTTTGTGTCCACTGAGTTTTGCCTCAGAGAGTGGTGACCAGAGATCTGCTCATCTGTGAGGAGGGACATGGAGGCTGTGAGAAGGGGCGGCAGATAGCCTGGTGGTTAGAGCGTTGGGCCAGTAACCGAAAGGTTGCTAGATCGAATCGCCGAGCCGACAAGGTAAAAATCTGTCTTTCAGCCCCTGAACGAAGCAGTTAACCCACTGTTCCTAGGCTGTCATTGTAAATAAGAATTTGTTCTTAACGGACTGCTTGGTTAAATGAAAAAATAGAAGGCACCCAGCCACGACAGGGTGGGGAGGGCTGCACACCCCCCCCCCAGAACTTCCCCCAGGAATCAAAAGGTGTGGATAGAGGAGGTGACAGGAAGAGATGGGTGCAACTGGTTTCTCTCCCTGCCTCTCTCTAACTATCTCTATCAGTCACACCTGCACTGCATCAAACCAGGAAATGGAGAACAGTACCCCAGAGAGAGTGAATGGGTCAGGGCTGTCAAGCTGCAGTGGGGACTGTGGAGGGAGTGCCTGGAATTAGCTTTGGATGTTTCTCAGCTGGGCCGGCTACCCGTCAAACCAATTCATTACCATTCGTAACAAGACATTTGAATAACTACACATTTGAATGGGACCCCGTAACTACACATTTGAATGGGACCCCATAGTGGCTCAACAGCCCTCCAGTTTCCCACTAACACACCAGCTATGAGGCAACTGGGCTGCGTAACTGAAATACACACGGGGCATCTAGTGCCTCTAGTACTGCATCTCAATGAGAGCAGCCATCATCTACCTAACCCAGTATAATTATCAATGATAATCATCCATCAAAGAGATTAAAAACCCAATTAGTGATTGTGTCATGTGTTTATTGCCTATGTGTTTACGGATGCTTGGTATCATACAGTAATCCCATCACCTTTGCAGTCGGTAGCTTTATACATCAATTAATGTTATTAGCCAGCAAGCACAACTTGGTTCTTCATCACGGAGATGAAAGATCGCACCGTGGTACTTCATCAAAGATAGTTCCACTGAACTGACAAGACCGCTAATAGGAGTTCATGGCTTAAAAGATGTGTGTGATGGGCAATAAAATGTACAACTCATGCCGTTTTGAAATATGTAATGTTCTCTGTTCTATATTACCTGAATACTGAGGACCTCAGATTGCCTGTTATTGTTCTTGTCCTGGAAGCAGCACTGAGCCATATTCCCTTAGATAGGCATTATGATTTAAGGTTAGGGTTAGGCATTATGGCTAGCAGTATGGTTAAGGTTAGGGTTAAGATTAGATTTCAAATCAGATTGTATGACTTTGTGTCAGCTAGTGACCACTCCCAGAACAAGATTCATGAGGAAAAACGCTAACCTGCTATTGGGCATGTAAGTCACATTTTACAGTGTTATTTTTGTTGTTGTTATTTATTCTGCTGATAAAGACACGCTTATATCCTTGATGTCTTAAATTAGAACATAAATGTAGGTTTGTGGCAAAATAAACTGCTTGGTATTGAGTTGAGATTTTTCCAATAGTAGTTGACAGTCTGATTTGTACAATCTAATTTGGAACTGTTGACATTATATTAGCATATGGAGATGAAGCATGACCAGGTGTGTGTGTGTGTGTGTGTGTGTGTGTGTGTGTGTGTGCTTGGCCATGTGTGTGTGTGTGTGTACAGTGGGAACGAGGAAAGTCAAAGTCTAATTTGTCTTTTGTTGGCCTGTCAGTCCATTATGGGTCAATTACCTCAACCTTTATCTGGCTCAGAGACAAAAACAGTAGTGAAGTTACTGAAGCAGTTGTCATGGAGATGACTCCTTCAATGACGGAACCTGCCAGCTCCAGTGTCAGGCCCACACAACCTAATTATCAAACATACAGTGAGTCTACAAAACATTAGGAACACCTGCTCTTTCCATGACACAGACTGATCAGGTGAAAGCTATGATCCCTTGTTGATGTCACTTGTTAAATCCACTTCAATCAGTGTAGATGAAGGGGAGGAGACCGGTTAAAGAAGGATTTTTAAGCCTTGAGACATGGATTGTGTATGTGTGCCATTCAGAGGTTGAATGGGCAAGACACAAGATGTAAGTGCCTTTGAACGGGGTATAGTAGTAGGTGCCAGGCGCACCGGTTTGTGTGTCAACAACTGCAACGCTGCTCAACAGTTTCCTGTGTATATCAATAATGGTTCACAACCCAAAAGACATCCAGCCAGCTTGACTGTGGGAAGCGTTGGAGTCAACATGGGCCAGCATTCCTGTGGACCGCTTTCTCAGCGCCTTGTAGAGTAAATGCCTCAACGGGAGAGGGGCAGGGGGAGATGGTGCAAATGAACATGAACATTATGGTGTTCCTAATGTTTTGTACAGTCAGTGTTTTGATACCTCTGATCTAAACCTGAAAAAAAAACACTATTCCGTTGAAGGAGGAAGAGAGTGAGAGAGCGATAACAGAGTTAGAAAGAGAGAGAGAGAGAAATTAAACAATTAATTCCACCTTGTGAGAAAAGTCTGTTTTCAGTCAGTAGAAAAGCAACACTATTCTGTCAGAGACTCGCCTCTCACTCCCCCTTCTCTATTCTCCTCGGTCAAACACACACAGGAGCAGTGAGTCTACTTCTACTGGGAACCCTAATACTTCTGAAACCACCTCAGTGGCAGCAAATGAGATTCCGGCCGGAGCCAATGATTGGCTGTGACAACTGGCACAGCTAGCTAGGAAGCCATAGAGTCACTCTGCTGGGCAGTTTCAGTGTCGGGGGACTTTTTGGGGCACGGCACCAGGTCATTCAAAGGAAAAATGAATAGCTAGGTGTCTCTTACAAAATAGATTTTTTTAAAATCTCAATAAGACTAGCCTGTATAAATAAAGATTGAATGGAAAAATGTGTCAGGAATTTCTTGGGTGGGACACCAGGTTATTGAAGGGCAAATAATGTATGGGGACGTTTTTGGGTGCGACACAAAGTTATTCGAAAGTCAAAAGGATGTCACATTATCGGAAAAGCCGGTAAAGTAATTACAGTGCAAGGCAATTCAAACTGGGCTTGATACAAACTCTACTTATTGTCATTCCTTGTGGCATTAACTGTTAGGTAAGGCAGTTAAGTACTTAATTAATTGTGTCCAACACAGAAAGCAATAAGAGAGATAACTACATTGGAATAATTACTTTTGAATTAAACACTGAGGAAAGGGTTTATCTCTAACTTAACCACCTCAAGCTGTCCTGTACTGACTGAAGAGAGGAGAAGTGGAACACACTGAAATACTCTTCCATGAAGGACTAATGAAGAAACCCTGTTTTATCTCACTACACTTACCCTCTCTATACCCAATCTCCCTCCTTCCTTTTCCATTCTCTCTCCTTCGACTCATATACCTGTGCCTTTCCCTTCAATCAATTCCATTCTCTCCCCTTCTCTTTCCCCATGCTGGACCCTGTCAGTGGGGTGTCCCCATACGGGCCAGACTAGCTCTGCCTGACAGCCCGGGGACTTGGTGGCCATGGTGACAAAGTGCAGCTGCCCCGTTCGGTAATCACTCCCCAATCACGGGGGGGCAGAGGGGAGGGAGAGAAAGGAAGGAGAGGAGAGGGAGAGAGGGAGTGATTGAGAGAGATGGGGAAAGAGAGAGAGGAAGGAGAGGAGAGGGAGTGATTGAGAGAGATGGGGAAAGAGAGAGAGAGAAAGGAGGAGAGGGAGTGATTGGGAGAGAGAGAGAGAGAGAAGGAGAGGAGAGGGAGTGATTGGGAGAGAGAGAGAGAGAGAGAGAGAGAGAGAGAGAGAGAGAGAGAGAGAGAGAGAGAGAGAGAGAGAGAGAGAGGAACATGATGTATGAAGAGTGGAGCATTGGAGCATCGCTTAGCCTTATATTCCTCTCAGACCTGACATCCACACAGAGTGACAGTGGTCCTTTAAAAAGGGGAATAATCCCAGAAATCATCAAAACCTGAAAAGCTTCACACACTCAGAATCCCACAGAGTTTGAGTGGTTCAGCCATCAGGGGGCAAAGTACTGTATACGTACGTGTGCGCGCGCATACATACACACACACACACACCCCTCACCTACCCACGCACATATCCTTCAGCTATTATTTGACCATTAAGCAAGAGTAGACATAGCCTAATTAATTAAATATACCAATTTAATAACATTCTCCATTCTCCATAACATTCTCTATTACATGTTTTATCAACTGCTGTACAATTGCAATAGGGCCAAACACACACACACACACACACACACACACACACACACACACACACACACACACACACACACACACACACAGGAGCAGCTTTCTATCCATTAGGCCAATACTGTAACTGTCCTATTGATCTGCTGTACGTGGCTTCATCAGAAGCCTCTCTGTCCACATCAATACCTCTTTGTACCTCAGTCTGAGTTTCCTAACACTTTGTCTATACTTCCCCAGAGCTGAAATAAAAAGCCCATCCTGCTCATCTCTGCATGCTGGCTTCATCAGGATCAATTAGGAGAGAAATTAGAGGGAAGATCTGTGTCCCAAATGGCACGACAGTATATAGGGCCCATGTGGCTCTGGTCAAAAGAAGAGCACTTTATAGGGATTAGGGGGTCATTTGGGACCCATACATGGTAACTGCCACTTCCAGAGAGGCTGGCAGGTCCATTTGGAGGAGTGTATGGTTGGTGGGAATGTTCAAGATGGTTCACTAAGACATGCAGACCCCATTAGCTCTCTCTCCAAACTAGGGTTTTTACTTATTAATGAAGCTGTTGTGGATATTGCAGGTTGTGTACACACACACTGACACACACACACACACACACACACACACACACACACACACACACACACACACCCAGAGCAGCTGGAAGAAGTATTTTCCCAATTAAAATCCGTTTGCTGAGTAAACACATTCTCCATTCAAAAGCCTGAGTCTTCCCATCTCTGCATCGTTTAATATGCAATCTCTCCGCGGATCTCCGATACTCTAACTCTGTAATTGTAAACATTAGTTTGGAGGGTTCACAAGACGGCACCACTGGAACCCCTAGTATTACCCCCTGCATTTCTCCCCTTCAAAACTGAAACATCTCTGGTGCTGTATGGACCTCCTGAGACACCGTACTCATTCAAAACATGGGATGTGACTTTATACAGGGTTGTTTGGTACTGTAATATTCTTTGTGTAGTCTACCTAGAGATCATTTAACACCAATTTTCCATTGGTTGTGAATAACGTGCAGGGGAGTTGGTGTCCTTACAAGGTAAGGCAATAGAGGGATTGATTTCACTTGGAAAAGCACTACACTTCCAATTCATTAGTACTGTATTATTCTAGTGTTTCTTTGGTGTTAAAGGAGGTTTTTAGGTCAAAGTTCATCCAACTCCTCACTGTTTCCAAAGCAATTTCCAACAGTCAAGAGGTACCGAAAAATGCAAAGGAAGGAATTGGGATTTGACTTGGGAGTTAAGCGAGGCAATGAGACCTAAAAGGCATGTATCCACAAAGCCTCTCAGAGCTGGAGTGCTGATCTAGAATCTGTCCATACAATATATATCAGCACTCCCACTTTGAGGTGCTTTGTGGATACGGGCTCTGCTTTCAATTTTGAAACATAAATATAAAACATCCTCAGCAGTCCTCTAACATCTCTACCTGATTCAGACCCAGACGAAGATTAAACATCCTTCCCTCCATTGAGGTTCCCTCCCTCGTTCAGGGGAGAAGAAAATGAGAGGGAAATGGAGAATTCTCGTATCCACTATTACTGGGAGCGAGGGATGAAGACACAAAGAGAAGGAAAGAAAACTACACAAAGAAGAGTTTCTCCTCCTTTTTTTGGGGGGGGTAGTTGGCAGAGTCATTTCTCCTGCTGGCGTGTGGCTAAATGATTAGGACACACGAGAGACAGAGAGGAGATGAGGACAGAACAGGAGACGTAGAAAAACACACTAGTAGTAGTGGTACACAAGAGCTCCAAGGTGACCTGCCTAAATGACTAACACCCTGTAGCACTCACATCTGTAGTTATGAAATGCTTTGAGAGGCTGGTCATGACACACATCAACACCATCTACTCAGACACCCTGGACCCCCTCCAATTTGCATACTGCCCCCAACAGACCCACAGATGACGCAATCTCAATTGCGTTTCACACTGCCCTCTCTCAAGAGGGGAAATAAATGCTTGAGAATGCGGTTCATAGACTACACCAGAGTCCTATCCAAGCTCATCACCAAGCCAGGGATCCTGGGACTGAATCCCTTCATTTGCAACTGGGTCCAGCATACAGGGAGGAGGTCAGAGACCTGCCAGTGTGGTGCCAGAACAACAACCTCTCCCTCGACGTCAGCAAGACCAAGGAGCTGATCGTGGACTACAGGAGAAAGGGGGGAGAGCACGCCCCCCCTCCGCGTCGACAGGGCTGTAGTGGAGCGGATTGAGAGCTTCAAGTTCCTTGGTGTCCACATCACTAAGAACTTAACATGGTCCACACACACCCTCACAGTCATGAAGGGGGCACGGCAGCGCCTCTTCCCCCTCAGGAGACTGAAAAGATTTGTCATGGTGCCCTCAGATCCTCAAAACGTTCTACAGCTGCACCATCGAGAGCATCTTGACTGGCTGCAACATTGCTTGGAATGGCAAATGCACTGCCCCCGACTACAAAGCTCTACAGAGGGTGGTGTGGACAGCCCAGTCCATCACTGGGTCCAAGATCCCTGCCATCCAGGACCTCTATACCAGGCGGTGTCAGTGGAAGACCCCAAAAATGGCCAAAGACTCTTAGTTAATTAATGGTTACCCAGACTATCTGCACTGACCCTACGCACACTCACCCACCCACCATACATACACACACACCTACATACACACACTTTTACACTCATCTTTTGCTGCTGCTACTCTGTTATTTATTTTACTCTTATTATTATCTATCTTGATGCCAAGTGACTTTACCCTGCGTTCATGTACATATCATTGTGTGTTTTATTCCTCGTGATACATTTAAAAAATATATTTTATTATTAACTGCATTGTTGGGAAAGGCTCATAAGCAAGCATTTCACTGTTAAGTCTACACCTGTTGTATTCAGTGATTGTGACAAATAAAATTAGATTTTTTTAATTAAACATGATAAATTGTTAGCAAACAGCTCAATTAGCTAGCGCCTCAGTGGACATCGAATGAGGTTTTTATACCATCGTGTTTCATTCTCCTGTACCAAGATACTGTCGGCCATTGTTTTTCTACATGTCATGATAGACAACACTATTGTATCTAACGTTTTATCAGTGAAAGGTGATGACTCTGGCCTGCAGAGGGGGCCCCTGGGTCCCTTTTGAAACTAAGATGGAGGCCCTGAGTCAACCCACATCATCTTTAAAATGGGGCTCTCCAGTCTGGGAAGAGGAGAAAGGAGGGAAGAGTAGAAAGGATGTAAAAAAGAGGAGAAGGGATGGGGGACTGTGGGGAGAAAAGATGGCGGGAAGAGTAGAAAGGATGTAAAAAAAAGAGGAGAAGGGATGGAGGACTGTGGGGAGAAAAGATGGCGGGAAGAGTAGAAAGGATGTAAAAAAAAGAGGAGAAGGGATGGAGGACTGTGGGGAGAAAAGATGGAGGGAAGAGTAGAAAGGATGTAAAAAAGAGGAGAAGGGATGGAGGACTGTGGGGAGAAAAGATGGCGGGAAGAGTAGAAAGGATGTAAAAAAGAGGAGAAGGGATGGAGGACTGTGGGGAGAAAAGATGGCGGGAAGAGTAGAAAGGATGTAAAAAAAGAGGAGAAGGGATGGAGGACTGTGGGGAGAAAAGATGGCGGGAAGAGTAGAAAGGATGTAAAAAAAGAGGAGAAGGGATGGAGGACTGTGGGGAGAAAAGTGTGGTGTGTTGTCCTCATATGTCATGTAATTAACCTTTGCTGTCTGACTGTGTGGGGCTTTGTTCGGTTTAAAGCTCTACTGACCTTCAGTTAGCATTCTTAACCCACTTTACAAAACACACACACAATGGCGAGCTGCATTGTCGCGTGGAAGACGCGTAGAGGGCGCGTTACAGTGAGAGGCTCTGTTTTGTCTCGTTTATGAGCATGGGTGTTTGTTTTAAGGCTATACGCACAGTGTATTGCCGTACGTCTGTTGAGGATATACTGCATAGACGAGCCATTCTACTCTGAGCCATGCCCTGCGTTGCGCTGACTGCCTCATGACATTTATAGACCCAATCAGATGGTGTAATATTACAGGGCTGCTTTCACGTCACACACTGTGGGGGTGAGTTATTGCACCCTTGGGAAATACACTCTAATGAATCATTACACAGATAGCGATAGGAGACGGGAATTGGACTTCTAATTCTGTCTGCAGGATAGCCGCTTTAAATTAACAGAGTATACATCCCAAATGGCACCCTATTCCCTACAGGACCCATAGGGCTCGGGTCTAAAGTAGTGCACTATAAAGGGAATAGGGTACCACTCGGGATGCATCCACAGTTTTAGCGTAGCATGCTAAGTAGAATAACAATATTGGTGCATATTGCAAACGAAATGTCTGGGGTATACCTGCCATTGCAAATTACACTGAAATCGATCACACACAGAAGACAATATTGGCACCGTTTAATGCCATTACAGGGGGGACATTTAGAAAAGAGAGATGAATTGTTGGGAGGAGTAGACATTGTTATGCAGTAGCGCGGTGTGACGGCTAATAGGTGCGTTCAGGAATGAGTTTGTGTTCGGTCAGTATATCAAAAGATCAATAGTTATGAATCAATGTGTGGAAGATATAGAACGAGTAAAGTACTACTGTACATGCAGGGAATGAAACCACAGTTTAAGTGGTGAGAGGGGTGTGAAGGCACTGCGTACACTCCGTCCATCCATCCAGTGAGTATTTCACTTACAACTGCAGTGGACAAAAAAAGATATGTGGCCATTCAATAGCCATTTAACTTGTTTCCAGCTTATCTCATGGCTGCAAACCAGACGAAGTGAGTCTCCATCGTTTCCCTGATCCCAGATGTACCATAACAACAGGGGAGAGAGACATTTTGAGCACAAAATCTCTTTAGCCTGTCATTACTACAGGCTACACACACACACACACACACACACACACACACACACACACACACACACACACACACACACACACACACACACACACACACACACACACGAGTGTTCTGTTTTTCAAGACACTAATTGGGAAACAGTAAAAAGCTAATAGCGATGGAGGTTAAGCATTTTTGCCTATATTGCTGGGTCAAACACACACACACACACACACACACTTGCTTGAAACCCTGCCAAACTACGCTACATGACCAGAAGTATGTGGACACCTACTCGTCGAATATCTCAAAATCATGGGCATTAATATGGAGTTGGTCCCCCCTTTCCTGCTATAACAGCCTCCACTCTTCTGGGAAGGCTTTCCACTAGATCTTGGAACATTGCTGTCAGGACTTGCTTCCACTCAGCCACAAGAACGTTAGCGAGGTCGGCACCAATGTTGGGCGATTAGGCCTGGCTTGCAGTCGGCATTCCAATTCATCCCAAAGGTGTTTGATGGGGTTTAGGTCAGGGCTCTGTACAGGCCAGTCAAGTTCTTCCACATCAATCTCAACAAACCATTTCTGTAAGGGCCTCGCTTTGTGCACAGGGGAATTGTCATGCTGAACCAGAAAAGGGCCTTCCACAAACTGTTGCCACAAAATTGGAAGCACAGAATCGTCTAGAACTGAGGTGGACAACTCCAGTCCTCGAGGGCCTGATGGTGTCACAGTTTTGCCCCAGCTAACACACCTGACTCCAAAAATCACCTAGTCATGATCTTCAGTTTAGAATGGAGTTTGATTAATCAGCTGGGTTTGCTAGGGATGGAGAAGAAGTGTGACACCAATCAGACCCCTGAGGTCTGGAGTTTCCCACCCTTGGTCTAGAATGTCATTGTATGCTGTAGCGTTAAGATTTCCCTTCACTGGAACTAAGGGGCCTAGCCCAAACCATGGAAAACAGCCCCAGACCATTATTCCTCGTCCACCAAACTTTACAGTTGGCACTATGCATTGGGGCAGGCAGCGTTCTCCTGGTATCCTCCAAATCCAGATTTGTCCGTCAGACTGCCAGATGGTGAAGCGTGATTCATCACTCCAGAGAATGCGTTTCCACTGCTCCAGAGTCCAAAGGCGGCGAGCTTTACACCACTCCAGCCGACGCTTGGCATTATGCATGGTGATTTTAGGCTTGTGTTCAGCTGCTCGGCCATGGAAACCCATTTCATGAAGCTCCCGACGAACAGTTCTTGTACTGACACTGCTTAGTTTAGGTAGTTTGGAACTCGGCAATGAGTATTGCAACCGAGGACAGACTATTTTTACGCGCTACGCGCTTCAGCACTCGGTGGTTCCTTTCTGTGAGCTTGTGTGGCCTACCACTTCGCAGATGAGCGATTGTTTTTCCTAAATGTTACAACTTCAAAATAACAGCACTTACAGTTGACCGGGGCAGCTCTAGCAGGGCAGATATTTGACGAACTGACTTGTTGGAAAGGTGAGATCCTATGAAGATGGCATCCTATCACTGAGCTCTTCAGGAAAGCCATTCTACTGCCAATGTTTGTCTATGGAGAGTTTATACACCTGTCAGCAATGGGCTTGGCTGAAATAGCCAAATCCGCTAATTTGAATACTTGTGTGTACAGTGCATTCGTACAGTATTCACACCCCTTCACTTTTTCCAATTTTTTTTTTACGTTACAGCCTTGTTCAAAAAATGTATTAAAGTTATTTATGTTCCTCATCAATCTACACACAATACCCCATAATGACAAAAGCGAAAACGGGGTCAATTTCTTTTGTGCATATTTATGAATAATCTAAAACTGAAATACCTTATTTACATAAGTATTCAGACCCTTTGCTATGAAACTCAAAATTGAGCTCCTTAAGATGTTTCTACAACCACGTGGTAAATTCAATTGATTGGCCATGATTTGGGAAAAAAAAAAAAATCACACACCTGTGTATATAAGGTCCCACAGTTGACAATGCATGTCAGAGCAAAACCAAGCCTTGAGGTCAAAGGAATTGTCCGTAGAACACCAACGTAGATCTGGGGAAGGGTTCCAAAACATTCTGCAGCATTGAAGGTCCCCAAGAACACAGTGGCCTCCATCATTCTTAAATGGAAGAAGTTTGGAACCACCAAGACTCTTCCTAGAGCTGGCCGCCCGGCCAAACTGAGCAATCGGGGGAGAAGGGCCTTGGTCAGGAAGGTTCCACAGAGTACCTCTGTGGAGATGGGAGAACCTTCCAGAAGAACAACCATCTCCGAAGCACCACCAAGCTTGTAGCATCATACTCAAGAAGACTTGTGGCTGTAATCGCTGCCAAAGTTCAACAAACTACTGAGTAAAAGGTCTGAATACTTATGCAAATGTGATATTTAAAAAAAATTCTGTTAATACATTTGCAAAAATTTCTCAAACTTTAGATTGATTAGGGAAAAAGGGGCTGTAGTGCAACAAAATGTGGAAAAGGTCAAGGGGTCTGAATACTTTCTGAATGCACTATATAGTGTACAGCATGAATATATGTGTGTACTCATGAGTTTACAAGTACAAAGTGTAGTAGTTGTGTGTGCTGCGTATACCACGTGTGTGTGCGTGTATTTTACTACATGCATGTTGAACTACTGACAAAGAAGAAAGAACAACAGACTTATCTGCCAGGGAGAGAGGTTTAAACACACACACGCACACACACACACGCACACGCACACACACACGCACACGCACACACACACACACACGCACACACGCACACACACACGCACACGCACACGCACACGCACGCACACACGCGCACACGCACACACGCACACACACACACACACACACGCACACACAAAGCAAAGCCTCATAATTCTTCATGACTTCTAAGGTCAACAGATGGAACAATCTCCCCGACCATCCATCTTACTGCAGCAGCCTTCAGAGAGAAATGTTCCATGTACAAACAAGACTGTCCTGAAAGCTCTGCATTTATCCTCATCACGCTAGAGGACACAAATATATCTCTTTCTGGTTTCACCGTAAACCTATTAGCTTAGGTCGAGAAACAAAGGTAGATCTTTTAGTTGGAGGCCAGATTTGAGTGGGCCTGACCTCAAAGTGACTTTCCATACGTTACTGTACAGTACTAGGTCTTTGAAGTGCACACAACTGCAGTTTCAAACGGGGCTCTGTAGTCTGTAGCTTTCTGACTGTCTGTTAATGGGACTGTCAGACAGGTAAGAGGAGGAGGGACGTGGGCTTTTTAAAGAGCGGCATGTCATCTCTGGGGTCCCACAGACCTGGAACAGTCACATCTCGTCAGGTTAGAGGTGTCGATATCGTCAGAACCCAGCTGAGGTGAAAGAGAGAAGGAGACCAACTGCCATGACAGAGACAGAAGGGGGGGTTCATCAAGGTATTAACTCTACATGCACGGATGCACACACACACACACACAAAAGCGAGCACACACACACACACAGGACCCTTACGGTGCCTGGGGGGTGGGGTAGTGCTGCTAGCCTGGCCAATTGCTTTGAATTTAATGTTGGCGTTTGTACTGGGCCTTATAAGCTTTACTTCATGCACCGGTAACTTTCATACTGATGTCAGCATCGGCGACGTGTCCAATTGGCTCGGGGAATATACACTTCCCCTAAAGTAAATTGAATACAAATCTGCCAAAATGTGCTGTATAATTACTCGTGCCTACACAGAAATAAATCAAATCATTCACCATACTACACCAGAGAGCATGATTTGGCCACAGAGGATCATTCGCTTCTTTTAAAAATGTGCTGTGGATTGTTTTAAGCATGCAATTTGCACAGCGAGGGCAGCAAATGGCCTACCAAATAGATTGTTGAGTAGGAAAACCATTTAGAAAACAAATTCCTATTGCTGAAAAGAGAAGACAAAAAAAATACTAATCTGTCTCCACATTTTTCCCGCACAAATAAGAAACGTCTCGGACTATGTCATGTGTTGTTCAGAATTGTCTATTTTGCGAACAGTGATATTATGAACCTAAATGATGACGATTCAATCAACTCATCACATTAGGTCTTACATTAGCCTGCAAAGGCGAGGACAGACGCATGCAGTCCTTTATTATAAAGGTGCAATTTATGGTGAAAAAATAGTTTCCTCAAACTTGAAACTCACACAGCAACTCACAAGTGACTTGATAGTGTGTATTATGCATCTATTCCATGTTGCACTGTGTGCGCAGTTCCACAAGTAAATGAGTCAATTTAGGATGAGGTTGTAGTGGTTGACATTGTATATGCCGTTTCACAGACTTTAAACCTAATACTGCGGTGATAATTAATGGCCGGGATCTTCTTTTTTTCTCCAAATAGTATTTTGGTGTTTTTAAATTGTGTTGAAGTGCAGTAAATTAACTTCAAAGAGAGAGACAGAGAGACAGAGACAGAGAGAGACAGAGACAGAGAGAGACAGAGAGAGACAGAGAGAGACAGAGAGAGACAGAGAGAGAGAGACAGAGAGAGACAGAGAGAGACAGAGAGAGAGAGAGAGAGACAGAGAGAGAGAGACAGAGAGACAGAGAGAGAGAGAGACAGAGAGAGAGAGACAGAGAGAGAGACAGAGAGAGAGACAGAGAGAGAGACAGAGAGAGAGAGAGAGAGAGAGACAGAGAGAGACAGAGTGAGAGTGAGAGTGAGAGAGAGAGTGAGAGAGAGTGAGAGAGAGAGACAGCGGGGACGGGTAACAACACCCAGTGACTCATCATTGATTCTGATGTCGCCATGGCACCCACACAGTGAGACAGAACAAGCTCCAAAACAAAGAGAGTAAAGAAAGGGGGGACAGTGGAACGTAAAGAAGAAAGAGAGAGAGACACTGTTGTTGCTGCATTGTTACAGTACTTCACCCCCCAGGTCCTTCTCTCTTTCTCTTTCTGTTATCCCCCCCTTCCCATCCCTCTGTTTTCCCCCTCTTCCAAAACACGGCTCCTACACTACGAGCTAAAGCTCATGGGCTTAAGGCATCCCATGCTACACAATCAGACGCTACATTTCCTGCACTTGAAGAGGGTGCTCCTGGGTATTACTCTGCTGAGCCCATTGTCAGCCTCTAACACACCGTGGGGGGGACTTCTGTGCTGATTTGATAAAGAGCGTACGAACACAGAGGAAGAACAGCGCCGTGCACGGCCATAGATGTTTTAATAGAGACCGACGCTGTAGATCTAAGCATGGCGAAGCGGGCTGCTCCTGACTCCAGTAGGATGTCCTTGGATCTCTAATTCACCTGTGTACCCACAGAAAAGGGAAACAAAAACACAGCTCTCATTCAGAGCTGCTGGTATGTCAGGATCTAACTTACGAATGATTTCACCGTTTCAACCTCGTTATTGTGGCGGTATTGCTTTCCTCGTGGGAGCAACCACACAAAGGGGACTGCACGTTGTCCTTGGAGACATGCACAACAAGGGTGGCCTGGCCTTGCTTGAACTCGGCGCCCAATGAGCAGTTTAGGGAGTTAAGTTTCTGGCTCAAGGAAACATCGGTGGTAAAAGGCACCTGAGATATTGATGCCAACAAACCTACGGTTGCCGGCTCACTCTCAGCTAGATTTATGGTAGAGGTGGTAGAGAGGTGAAGAGTGGCCCAGGTGGGAGGCCTGCAGAGCGGGTTACGTCTGAGCCCCACTGGCCTCTTCTGGAAGCCCTGGTCCATTAATAATTTGACCGCTGCTACCTTGTACAGTACCTGCAATAGAATTGCCTCTGAAGGTACTTAAGTTGTTCTGTGATTAATAGTTTGGTGGCTAAAAATAGTTAGTCCAACCTCTGAGTTTTTGTTCCTATATGCTATTTAATTATGAAATTTAAGAGCAGACTACAGAATTCCCTTGACATGTTTTTGCAGAGAGGGGAGAGAGAGAGAGAGAGTTAGAGAGAGAGATGAAGATAAAGAGACACTTCATTGCGCGGGTCATATTTGGGGTGACCCAATCTGCGAGGTACTTTGAAATAATTACAAGTAAAGACAACCAAAACGAACGCCGTCACACCCGCTGGTTCTCTCTCTTACACAAAGTGAAGGTTTATTAGCCAAGGAGTTCATTACTAGAAAACTCCCACATTGTCTTAGAGCTCGATGTGCCTAATAGTATTGTTGGTTTGTTTCTAGTTCTTTACACTCTGGGAGAAGTCACGTACCCACCACGTGACTGCTACTGTTGTCTTCTCTCACACAGATCTGCAGAAACTACACAGATCTGCAGAAACCACACAGATCTGCAGAAACCACACAGATCTGCAGAAACCACACAGATCTACAGAAACCACACAGATCTACACTCACATGGACACAATCGCGCACACATGCGTGCATGCACACTCACTCTCTCTCCTCTCTCCTTCCCTTATTGCCCTCCTCCTAAGCATCACCCCTCATCATTCTCTCTCTCTTCTCCCCTTCCCTCATCATAAGCATCGCCCCTCATCATTCTTTTATAAATCCTTTCTGAGGAGCCTCCCCATGCAGGACTGGACCGCCCCAATCCTAGTCCCAGTCCTGCCCTGGACAGACCGCCCCAATCCTAGTCCCAGTCCTGCCCTGGACAGACCGCCCCAATCCTAGTCCCAGTCCTGCCCTGGACAGACCGCCCCAATCCTAATCCCAGTCCTGCCCTGGACAGACCGGCTCAATCTTAGTCCCAGTCCTGCCCTGGACAGACCGGCTCCATCTTAGTCCCAGTCCTGCCCTGGACAGACCGGCTCCATCTTAGTCCCAGTCCGCTCCTGGACAGACCGGCTCCATCTTAGTCCCAGTCCGCTCCTGGACAGACCGGCTCCATCTTAGTCCCAGTCCGCTCCTGGACAGACCGGCTCCATCTTAGTCCCAGTCCGCTCCTGGACAGACCGGCTCCATCTTAGTCCCAGTCCGCTCCTGGACAGACCGGCTCCATCTTAGTCCCAGTCCGCTCCTGGACAGACCGGCCCCATCTTAGTCCCAGTCCGCTCCTGGACAGAGCCCAGTCCCAGTCCGAAAATCTTAGAACCCTGGACAGACCGGCTCCACACTCCGCTGGACAGACCGGCTCCATCTTAGAGTCCCAGTCCGCTCCTGAGAGAGTCCGCTCCTGGAGAGGAGAAGTCCAAGAGAGAGGGGGACCGAGAGAGAGTCCCAGGGGAGAGAAAGGATGGAGACCGATCCTAGAGAGAGGGTCCCAGGGAGAGAAAGGATGGAGAGAGAGGGGGACAGAGAGAGAGAGAGAGGAGAGAGCCAAGAGAGAGGGGGAGAGAGAGAGAGGGAGGGAGAGAAAGGATGGAGAGAGAGGGGGAGAGAGGGGGAGAGAGAGAGAGGGAGGAGAGAAAGGATGGAGAGAGAGGGGGAGAGAGAGGGGGAGAGAGAGAGGGAGGGAGAGAAAGGATGGAAAGAGAGGGGGAGAGAGGAGGGGAGAGAGAGGGGGAGGAGAGAGAGGATGGAGAGAGAGGGGGGAGAGAGGGGGAGAGAGAGGGAGGAGAGAGAGGATGGAAAGGATGGAGAGAGAGGGGGATGGAGAGAGAGGGGAGAGAGAGAGAGAGAGGGGGAGAGAAAGGAGGATGGAGAGAGGAGGGGAGAGAGGGGAGAGAGAGGGAGGGAGAGAGAGAGAGGATGGAGAGAGAGGGGGAGAGAGAGAGGGAGAGAGAGAGAGAGGATGGAGAAAGGGAGAAGAGACTAAAACATGACAATACATTCATTAATAGAAGCGGGTAGAGAAGGATTGGGAGGAAGAAGATAAAGGGAGGAAGAGAGGCAAAGGAGAGAGAATGACCTGATGCAGGGCTTTACCTGTGCACTGGTTGATTTATGGTAGAGGTGGTGGAGAGGTGAGGAGTGGCCCAGGTGGGAGGCCTGCAGAGCGGGTTACGTCTGAGCCCCACTGGCCTCTTCTGGAAGCCCTGGTCCATTAATAACTGTTTTAAATGGACTGGAATGAAACTACATGCCAAAGTTCAGCCGCTGCTACCCTGTACGGTATACAGCCTCTGAATATCCTCAAATCACTTAAATTGTTCTGTGATTAATAGTTTGGTAGCTAAAAAGTTAGTCCAACCCTTGAGTTGTTGCTCCAATATGCAATTTAAGAGAAGACTACGGAATTCCCTAGACATGTTTTTGCAGTGAGAGAGAAGAAAAGAAAGCGAGACTTCACACTTCATTGCGCGGGTCACATTTGGGGTGACCCAATCTGCGAGGTACTTTGAAATAATTACAAGAGAAGTCACAAACGAAATGAACGCCGTCACACCCGCTGGTTCTCTCTCTTACACAAAGCGAAGGTTTATTAGCCAAGGAGTTCATTACTAGAAAACTCCCACATTGTCTTAGAGCTCTATCTGCCTAATAGTATTGTTGGTTTGTTTCTAGTTCTTTACACTCTGGGAGAAGTCACGTACCCACCACGTGACTGCTACTGTTGTCTTCTCCCACTGTCTACCACATCGCAGATACTACAATGGCTCTCGGTGGTGCCTAAATGATTTCCACTCCCCCTCCTGTCTACCACATCACAGACACTACAATGGCTCTCGGTGGTGCCTAAATGATTTCCACTCCCCCTCTCTTTCTTTCTATGCAGCGGGAGCTTTTGTCTCTTTCTTCCCCACCATTGCATCAGGATTATGTTCTTCAATTATTATTTTATTGCTGAGGGTTGAAGACTTTTCAAAGAACTGTCAGCGGGGGGAGGGGGGCTGTTGGCAAAGTGAGAAATCAAGAAGAATAAGAACAAATCTAACAATGACAGTTTTTGGACAGACAGACAGAAGTGAAGGAGTGTATGACTGCTGAGTGTTGAAGGTGTGTGTTGCCTGCCTGGAGAGATGTTGGTGTGCTTTGGTTGTTACACTCTATTTGAACCCACTGTTTGGTACTATTAGAATTAAGTTTATATTGAAAACAGAGTATTGTTACTAGGTAGGCTTTCTGATGTGTGTCACGTTGATGTGTAACGCAGACTCTGGGAGTTTGAGAAGCAAGCACAGGGGGTGAATTTAATAAAACAATAAACATGGAGCAATACAAAACAAGAGTACCGTCTAGACATGGAAACAAAGCTAATACTGCCTGGGGAATGAACCAAAGGGAATGACCGATATAGGGGAGGTAATCATAGAAGTGATGGAGCCCAGGTGAGTCTAATGAGGCGCAGGTGCGCGTAATGATGGTAGCAGGTGTGTGTAATGATAAGTATGATGTGTTCGGTTGGGTTGTCGTCACAGTAAAAGCGTTAACAGTTTAAAGGTAGAATTGGTAGTGAGGCGATGACTAGTGTGGTTTAGGTGTGAGGAAGTAGCACATAGGCTAGTCTTCCTATAGTGCTCTAGTGTCTGAGATATTTCCACTTGTCTTTATCCCACTCACTCTGTCATACACCAACTGAATATTAAACTAGTGTAGCCTTGGAAACAAGAGATTGTAAGAGAAATTATGCCAAATAAACGCACATGCATATCCAAACACACACTTTCAAAATGTATTGTATTTCTCAACACATTGTAATTAGAGTGACAGAGCCTGGCAGAGTGGGATAAAGGAATATGACATGGCCGGTTGGCAAAGCCATGAATTGCTTGATAGTTTCTATGTTACTTTCCAGCGAAATTGACTATTTGACATGAAGCGTCCAGCAAAATGCCAGCGCTCTGACAGCAAATTACTGGGATGCTGCAACATCAGACTCCAATTAATAATTTCAAAAGCTACGCTGCCTGCAGGGTGATGTCTGTCAGTCCAAACGCAGACTAGAGATGATTATTATTACAAATGACCACCTCTTAAGGCGTAGAAATCTCTTTGAAATGGGCCGTCTTAGGGAAAATATTGAAATTGTGGGGATGGAGAGAAAAGAGAGCGAGAGAAAAAAAGAGGGAGATAATGTTGAATCTCTAAATAGTATTTCAACTGAAAGCAAAAGAAAGAAGGTTCCTGTCTTTTTTTCCCTCCCCCCATTTTTCCCATGCAGTTTCTCCTCTCTACTCCATTTGATGTAACTCGAGTCTAAATGAGATAAAACAAGCTGACGTGACATGTTTATTTCAACCTATCGCTCCTATCTCCCAGGCCCTTAGTCTACGCCTATACCCAATCACTAAAACACGACCAAATTGCCTTTGATATGCTTAATTTCTTGGCTTGGGTTCCATTATTCTGAATTTTCCTTTAAATTCTGAGAAGACGAAGGCCTTTACAATAAGAGGAAAAAGCAAAATGGCTGCCACATGTTGTGATTATAATATACAATGTTCTCCTCACTACATTGAAGCAGAGAAAGTTTTTTTGAACTCGACCATGTAAATGTTGCTTTCTCCACACTTCCATAACCCATTCCCAACCAGGGTTCTAAAGAGGTAGCTAGCATGGTTTATTTGACACATTATTAGCATTCAATTAGCATATCATGTAAATACACAGCAAACAAAGAATTGAGAGGTCAAAGTATTATTCGAATTGACTGTTTCATAGCACGGATGCTAAACATGCAATGATCCCTTTGGGTTTGATAATTACTTAATGAATGATGCAAAAATGAAGGTCTCTCGTCACGAAAAAAAAAAAACCCAATGCAATTACATCAAGGTTGCTAATTGCTAATTGATGTCGTAGCTCATTGACTTTTCATTGAAACTCATGACCAAGTAAAACAACGTGTGTGGCGGATTCCTAAATGTCTTTTCCGTTATGGTTAGAAGCCTGTGAGTTATGGAGGCTAGATAATGATTTAGGAGATGCCGGGAGACAAATTGACTGACGAGCAAAATGGGAGCACTGGCCCTCCACTTCAATCCCTCCCCCCTTCCCAGTGTGTGTGTGTGTGTGTGTCTCTATTTGTGTGTGTCTCTGTGTGTGTCCAACCCTTCAAGGATGTGTTAATCACTTGCGTTTAAAGGCAGTCCAATGAAGACGGCCTTTCTCACAGGCTAATGCATCTCATTTAACACAATGACATCTTAATGGCCGTTTGATGACAGTGTGGTGCGAGAGAGCCCCCGACAGTCGCCGAGATCAACGGTCGCCATGGGAGCGGCAGCCGTGGCGATGCCATATCTTTTAGAGGACATGATCAAACCCCCTTCAGATCTGTGTCAGCCTTGGAAATTGGTCCACCTCACAGGGGTGCTGCCCTAATCCCCCTCCCCTCCTCGCTACACTTTCATCCCAAACTCTCCCCTCCTGAAAAAGTCCTTTGAAGATCCTCAGCGCCCCAAAATCAAAAGGAGACATCCTTCAACTTGAGCACGTGGGGATCATCATTAATGTCCTATCCACACAACCATTACCTTCATTCTCAACCTCTCCTCTATTAAATGCAGCAAATGACCTACAGCCTTTTATTAACACTCCAATGTCTAACATGCAGGTGTTCAAAACGCAACAACCAAAGGGCTTTCTTGGACCGGATAATGAAAAGGCCTGCCAGAGAGATCTCACAGGCGATTGGCCCCCACCGACCAAGTCAAGATGAAAAACAGAAGAGGGCTTAAACTTCACAAGGTATGAGATTGACAAGACTGGTGGGGTGGCCCATTACCCCATCCATCTCACTGTCTTTCTCTATCCTTCTTTCCATCCCTTCCTCTCTCTCTTTTTCTCCTCTCTCTCTCTCCCTCTCTCTCAGACAGTGGAAAGAGGCCTCTTCTTTTCACGTGCTGTCAAAGGGGCCACCCAGACTCCCAGAGTTTCAGCAGAGATCTCTCCAGCCCGATTGGGTTTCCTGAGACAAACCGAAACAGAGGCCGGCTACTACAAAACACCATGATGGAAGACTGTGGTTCTGTGTGTCTATGTGTGTTTTACTCTTTTTTTCCAAGTGTCATTTTAGGACACACTACCTGAAGTGCCTGCAGGCGATTGGCCCCCCGTTCCAGACCTGATGAAAAACATAAGGGCGCTTAAATTTCACAGGGGATGAGATAAAGAAAACCGGTGGGGTGGCCCATTACCCCTTCCATCTCCCTTTCTTTCTCCATCACTCCTTCCTTCCATCCTTTCCTCTCTCCCGCTCGATCCTCTCTCTCTCTCTCTCTCAGACAGAAGAAAGAGGACCCTCATTTCTCATGCTATCAAAGCGACCTCCTAGAGTGTTACTGGGGAGAGCTCTCCAGTCTGATTGGGTTTCCTGAGACCTGCTTCTACTGATTGGTGTGTGTTGGGGGGGGTTACACTTTGTTTTGAAGCCCAACAGTCATTTTGAGTCACACTACTTGTGGAACCAAAAGACACACAACTAGTCCCGAAACAAACATTCTCTCTTTCTGTCCGCCTCTCCCCCTTTCTGTCCGCCTCTCCCCTTTCTGTCCGCCTCTCCCCCTTTCTGTCCGCCTCTCCCCCTTTCTGTCCGCCTCTCCCCCTTTCTGTCCGCCTCTCCCCCTTTCTGTCCGTCTCTCCCCCTTTCTGTCCGTCTCTCCCCCTTTCTGTCCGTCTCTCCCCTTTCTGTCCGTCTCTCCCCCTTTCTGTCCGTCTCTCCCCCTTTATGTCCGTCTCTCCCCCTTTATGTCCGTCTCTCCCATGTGTGTATCTCTCTGTGTGAACTCAGTGTGCTCAACAGGTAAATATTAGAAGGTGTTTGAGGGCTCTGCTGTTGAGTCTGTTGTGTCTGTCTTCTAAGCTCCTCAGCCAAAGGGTCGATGGATGACAGGCAGCTCCTCAGCCAAAGGGATGATGGATGACAGGCAGCTCCTCAGCCAAAGGGATGATGGATGACAGGCAGCTCCTCAGCCAAAGGGTGATGGATGACAGGCAGCTCCTCAGCCAAAGGATCGATGGATGACAGGCAGCTCCTCAGCCAAAGGGATGATGGATGACAGGCAGCTCCTCAGACAAAGGGATGATGGGGATGACAGGCAGCTCCTCAGCCAAAGGGTCAATGGATGACAGGCAGCTCTGTGTGTTTTCTTTACAGCTCATGAATAAGAGGAAATTAGACCGTTGTTGTTTCACCAATGTTTTGATCGTCCACTTTTAGGACTATTTATCTTATTGTTGCATAATACATGTCAGATTAGTAAGCATTCAGGAGTTAAGTTAAGTTAGGCCTGCAGATATTATACATGTACTCTTAGAAGGTTGACATGCTTCCCTGATTCAAATCCAACAGAATCAAATTAAACTTGTTAGAAGATTAGCAGGGGCTACAGGACACGAATGACTTATTAATAAGTACGTGTGATACTTAAACACATCTGAAGAAGCATGAACGCTAAAACTAAAGAGGAGTTGCAAAATAGTTTAGACTTTTACAGCAAAACGGTTCCTTTTATGATTAAAGAAAATGTTAGAATTTTTTATTTTGGTTCATATCCATTCTGACTTCAAAAACAACATTTGCTTTGGTAACAAACAGGCAAGTTTTCACAGCACTACCAGAGACACTGGTCCCACACTAAAGACTGAAATAAGAACAAATCATGTTTTTATTACAATCATGCCTTTTAATATCCTATCAATTGATCATCTGGTCGGGATAAACAAGTGGATCATTTTGCTTTTCATGTATTTCATGTAGTTTAACCCATAACTAAAGAATTTGAATGTGTATGTTTTGAAAACTGCATGAGTATAGACCTGAACACAAGGCCCCAATAGTTTTCCACAGGGACACTTGATGGAAGGCCAGTCCCATAAGAAGGCCAGTCCCATAAGAAGGCCAGTCCCATATGAAGGTCAGTCCCATATGAAGGTCAGTCCCATAAGAAGGTCAGTCCCATAAGAAGGCCAGTCCCATAAGAAGGCCAGTCCCATAAGAAGGCCAGTCCCATAAGAAGGCCAGTCCCATAAGAAGGCCAGTCCCATAAGAAGGCCAGTCCCATAAGAAGGTCAGTCCCATATGAAGGTCAGTCCCATAAGAAGGCCAGTCCCATAAGAAGACCAGTCCCATAAGAAGGCCAGTCCCATATGAAGGCCAGTCCCATATGAAGGGAAGCCCACCTGTTTCTCTAGTCTCCATCAACACAACCATAATGTCACATAACCTTTCATTATGTGACTTAGGAGTTCAAAAAAACGAAGACTCCAATGTATATCAAACTATTTGAAATCTTTGAAATCGATTAAGGCAGATCCATGAAGAAGGTCAATCAAGCACAGGTAGCCTACATTACATGAAACAACTGAATAACGCAGGTTTAATGGATTTACTGCAGACGACACATCCACTACATATGCACTGAACTCACATCTCCTCCTCAGAGAATTAGCGAGTGACACACAGTATGGAGGGGTTGGAAAATACATTCCTAGTACAGGATTTGCAAACAAAACTTAGGAGGAGGATTGAGTAGCTTCCGCTCGGCCCCAAAACTGCTTAGTCGCCGGTATTTGCTGAGTATATGCTAATCAACCGTCTCTCTCTCTCCATTTTAAGAACAGCCCAGTCAGTTCTCACTAAGCTTTAATCCATGACGGTTCTTTCTAAACATGAACTAATAATAGTTTCATGCCCCGGGCCTATATAGCTGGAGGGTACGCCCTGCTCCCTTTGTAGTGCACACATTTTGACCAGGGCTCCAAAGTAGTGCACTGTATAGGGAGTAGGGTCCCATTTTTACCCTGACAGTGTCATACATTACAGAGGATATTTCACCTTGCTTTGAACGTCTCTCTCCTGCATGCTGTATTTTCTCTGCTGGACTCTTAGCGGTCTCGTTCTCTTCCTGGTGACATGCTACATTCCCTTAACGATCACTAATGTCTGAGATGCATGTCTCGCTTTAGGGCAATAATGGACTACACTTCATTTGATAGTCCCGTGTTCATCAGATATTCACCTAGTAATAACACGGTGAAAGGGTAATTAGGTATTTCGCTGAATTCTTTGCAGGTAATACCAGAGTGCACGTTGTTAGATAAGTACCAAGTATAACAGGACTGATGATATGCAAAGCTTGGGTAGCAGGAGAAGCTTCTACCAAGCTTTGAACTTGTACTGAGATCCAATGAGCTCTAAACCATCATTACGCCCCATTACTCACACCCTCTAAACAGGAGTTTGAACCTGTCAGGAGTCTGTTGTGACAGAGACAGTCGTGAACCAACAGCCTACAGTGGCCTGTTAGGCCGTGACACGCTGAGGCCCGGCAGATGTGCTTTAATATTCGCAAACACGCTGCTTTTCCAGGTTGGAAGAGAGACATCCTGAATCAGCCGCCACAGCAGGTTACCGAGAGCAGAGAATAACGTTCAGGGCCACTGCAAGGTAAACACCAGTCATGCCTCCCCTGCTACACTTAATCAACAGCCCCAAGCATCAACACGGGGGTTGCATCCCAAATAGCACCCTATTCCCTACATAGTGCGCTACTTTTGACCAGGACCCATAGGCTTCCCAAAGGGCTGTGGTCAAACGTAGTGCACTATGTAGGGAATAGGGTACCATTTGGGATGAAGCCTGGCTCTGTCAGCCTCCCCAGCATGAGGCTCCTGACTGCTGCCCGTCTGGTTGGCGCCACCTCGGGCACTTCTCTCTCGCACTGATGGGATTATTTCTTATTTCATCTTTTTAAAAACGCTGAGGTACTGTATCGTCCCCTTCCATGAGTAAGCACTTGAAAAGCAAACAAGGAAATGGATTTTCTCTGGATAACTGAAGGCTGGGGGAAGGTATTTGTTTTATTTAGAATTTGTTTGTGGAGTGCTTTGTGTGTGAGGTGGGTTTCAAACAGGTCGTTTTACCTTGCTTCTAAACAAACACCTTAATCAAAATTCTATCCTCGAAACACTTGCTTGGGAGGGGAGTGGCTTTAATAACAATAAGGACACCTGAGGTGCATTCGCATGAACCAACGAAGTCTTCAAACAAGGACCCCAAAATTGCAAAAACACTTATCAGCTGGGGTATGTGTGGGTTTATATTTGTCCGACTGAAAACACCACACAGCCATGCACTTACTTCCAAGTCCCACACTAGCCAACACACTGCATCACATTTAGACCCCAATACTTCCCAGAAATGTAATTCCATCTAGTAGATCTGATCTTGGGTTCATCTCAATAAGTATTTGAGGACGTTATCGATCTGGGGGGTTTCCTGTCTACCCATCCATATCGCTCTGTCCAAACTGACAATTCTTCTCCACAATGAGTCTGGATTTGCCTCCTAGCCCTACGATTTCTACAATATGGACACATTCTGACCGTTCTGATTGATCCCAGAAACTGATGGGTTTGGCCAGAGCCTGCCTCCATCACGTTATCAACTCCGACACTCTGATTGGTTAGATTTGTTAGAGATGATCCAATCACTGATGAATTTGTCTTGTACAACGCCCCTCATTTTGTGGAACTGCATTCAGGGTGAGTTGTCAGGCAAGAGAATGACAGGGTCTGGTCTCATCTACGTTGTCTAACTCCAATGTCCCCACTTCCTGCTAGGCCCACTAATCCCACCTGTGTGGTGTGTATCGCTGACTACAAAGCCAGTGCCAAAGCCACCCTAAGGGGAGGGAAGGAGCCCAGAGACAGCGGTTAGACGGAGATAAGGCTTCTCCTTCCCAGTGTCCACTAATAGCATTTCTCCCTTCCCTGGCATCCCCCCTCGCCGCGGCTCTAAATCAAAACGCAGTCCTTATTAATGGCTTGTCAGGCGACTTAACATTTATTTCATGTCAATTCATCTGAACGGGATTTTACAAATGGCTCAAGCGCCACGGCGTTGCTCCTGAACCTCCTTGTTGAAATAACATGCCTTGTCCCCCCCCCGTGAATTTCAATGACAGAACGTCATGGAGTGGCCGTTACCGCAGTAGCCGGCGTTTGTTATTGTCCCCAGGGTAAAAGGAACATGAGGAATGGCTATATTTAGGGTGGTCAGAAATATCCCAGCGTGAGGTCGTTTGTTAAAAACGATAGGCATTGTCAGGGGACATTGAGGCAGATGTCCCGGGTAGACATAGTCAATTAATCTCTTGGCATAATGCGGTGAGGAGAGAAATGCTTTCTGCACACAGACACACACACGTCCAAGCCAAACCAAGCCAATTTGACACTCACAGGCCACCATTAAAGCACACAGACACACACACACACACACACACACACACATCCAATCAAAGTAAAAATGCTCAGCCAACGCTTCTACATCCTGTCCATTGCCTTAAATAACTCTTCCTCATCAAGCCGTTCAGGGTAACACTTTGAAGATGGAGGAGTGAGAGAGGGGGAAGAGAGCCAGACTGAAGGAGCATGCCAACAGGAGATGCTAACAAGATGCATCTGTAGAAGAGATCTCCCCTAAACCTAAGTGAAGCCGACAGGGTCTCTCTCGGCAGGATTTACGGTCACCCATTATTTCATTTTGTGAATACCAAGTGTTCCCCTGCATTGGCACTTCCAGAAAGAAGGCCTGGTGTGCTGACACAAATTGATTTTGGGAGCCAGGAGACAATCTATTTCCCTCTAAGCTGATAGGGGGAGGGAGGAGGAGGGGGAGAGAGAGAGAGAGAGACAGAGAGACAGAGAGAGAGAGAGAAAGATAGAGCGGGAAAGCAAGAAAGAGAGATAGCGAGAAAGAGAGAAAGAGTGAGAAAGACAGAGCGAGAGAGAGAGAGGTGGGATGGAGAGAGTGACGAGGAAGGACTAGATAGAGGGTTCTAGGAAGGCTGATGGAGGTGGCTTGGCAGCTACTTCCCATCTCCAAAGACTAACACTGTTGCAGATCCCATCTGTGATAACAGAATTTAAATCTGTATGTATGTATGTATGTATGTATGTATGTATGTATGTATGTATGTATGTATGTATGTATGTATGTATGTATGTATGTATGTATGTATGTATGTATGTATGTATGTATGTATGTATGTACGCTTTGCATTCTCTTTATATAACTGCAGAGCTACCCACACATTGAGGAGATGCGCCAGGCAGCAGAATATGATCAACTTTGCATTAATGCAAATTAATTAGTGATCTGTAGTCGGCGCGAGAAGAGCATCCTTCCTTCCTGAGTCCTCGGTACAAAGCAAGTTCTTTTTTTGTTTGTTGGTTAATTAGAATAGAGCTCCTGCGGTTTGGATTCGAAATCATCATGGAGGGAACTGCCAAAGTTATCGTACATTCATCCCTTTCATTTAGTTAGCAAACACGTTAGCAAACACCCTCATAATTGTAAGACTTCACTTTGATTTGAAGCTAAATATCAATTCACTTCTTTTAAATGTATTGCTGTTTTAAAAGGGACGGACAGAAAAGTGATCATCTCTCTCTGGTAAATCCACATGACCCCGTAGGTAAAACAAGACCGACAATACATTTGTCCTTCAGTGTGGACAGCCCCGTCTTACTAATGAGGTATTTAGTGCCAGTGCGTTCTTAAAATTAGTCCCACGGGAAGGCCCTTCTGGGTTTGGAGAAGAAGAGTGCCTAGAGACAGAGAGGTGCGGCAATACTTCAAATTGACAGGGAGAATTAATAGTGAGAGAATGTCCATTATTTCCATTGAGGTTGTTTTAACAGAGGAACTAATCTCTTCTGCTTCTCTGTCTCCCTCCGTTCTTCCCAAAGGGAAGCTAGTGTGTCTGGTCCGTCGCCCACGGAGCCTGCGGCAAACTCCAACTTTTACAATGAACGACTTAGGTAATACATGATTTATTGCCTGGACTTGGCTGTGGAAAACTGTCAAAATGACTGGCGGCCACTTTCTAGGCAGAATCATGTGGGTGTTTTTGTTTTCTCTTCTAAAAGACGTCTGCCAACACTAATGGAATCTAAAAAGGAAACGCTGGAAAAGGGGATTTGACAGAAACTAAGAAAAATGAGTTTAGAGTTATTTTTTGCCAGTCGTCAATGTGTTCCAGACTGCCTCCTTTCCTTTCCTACCGTTTAATGCCAACTTGTCTTCTCGAGCGGATATTTCATACAGAGGCTTGAGCGAGGCTCGCTTCTCCACATAACTCCCCAAAGACCAGCATCCCTGTCATCATCCAAACACACACCTGGTAAATGTAGGATCCATGATAACAGAGCCTTTTTGGATCATCTCATTAAGACTTGTGAATATTCATAAGTGGGGGTGACGGTAATCTCCTGTGAGGACCAATCTGTGATCAACAGCTTCCGTCTGTCAATGTCAATGACAACAGGATGCTCTGGGGACATTGTTAGCATTCCATTGTGAGACATGAGTTGCATTCCAAAGCTCAACAATCAATCCAGACAAAGCCACAGTCCTATTGAGAAGAATTCAAAATGACCTCTTTCAATATGGCAAGTTTTCGTCTTTGCCAGCCTTGCCGAAAAAGAAGTCATCCGGCATCTCCTATTTACCAAGTTTATTCAATTTAAGAAGTTCATGTTAGAACTATGAAAAGACTTTGGATAAACAATGTATTATCCCACAATATTTAATCTTCCCAAACCAACCTTCCAAGTCAGTTAGCTTCCATTAACTGCTAAAACAGAATGCTCGAAAAAGATTCTGAGACTTGTACACTATAAAAAGTCATTAGTTCGGGCCTCCGAGTGGTGCAGCGGTCTAAGGCACTGCATCGCAGTGCTAAAAGGCATCACTACAAACCTGGGTTCGATCCCAGGCTGTATCACAACTGGCTGTGATTGGGAGTCCCATAGGGTGGCGCACAATTAGCCCAGCGTCATCCGGGTTAGGGGAGGGTTTGGCCGGGGGGGGTCTTTACGTGGCTCATCATGCTCTAGCGACTCCTTGTGGTGTGCCGGGCGCCTGCAGGCTGGCCTCGGTCGTCAGTTGAACAGTCGTCAGTTTCCTCCGACACGTTGGTACAGCTGGCTTCCGGTTTAAGCGGGCGGGTGTTAAGAAGTGCAGTTTGGCGGGTCATATCTCGGAGGATGCATGACTCGACCTTTGCCTCCCGAGCCCCTTTGGGAGTTGCAGCGACGAGATGATCGAAACAGGAGGTAAAATAAAAAATAAAAAAAACATTTAGTTCAACTAACAAAAACTGTTTGTGGAAACTTCGTTGCCTAGAACTATTTGAGTTACCCAACTCCAAGTATCCCAACTCCAAGTATCCCAACTCCAAGTATCCAACTCCAAGTATTCCAACTCCAAGTATTCCAACTCCAAGTATTCCAACTCCAAGTATTCCAGTGTCCAAGAAATAATATAATAAAGTGACATTGTCACTGTCATGATCGTTATAAGGAGTGGACCAAGATGCAGCGTGGTATGTTTCCATCCTTTATTTTTGGAATAGAAAACTTTAAAGAACAAAACGAACAAACGAAACATGAAGCTAATATAATGCTCACAGGCAACTATACATAGACAAGATCCCACAAAGCACAATGGGAAAATACCTAAATATGATCCCCAATCAGAGAGAACAATAAACAGCTGCCTCTGATTGGGAACCATACTAGGCCAACATAGAACACCCACCCTTAAATCTCACCCGACCTAACCAACATAGAGAATAAAAGCTCTCTATGGTCAAGGCGTGACAGTCACCCATATGGTTATCTTTTCAAAGTTGTAAATACTTAACTGTTTTGTGTTTTATTAACTTTTGTTTACACTAAATTGCATTATGTATTCTGAACCATAACCAATGAAGTGAATTGAACATGAATATTTGATGTAGTGAACATAAAGTTGAAGGGTCCCTTCTACTTAAATGTTTTAACCTTTAATACTATTTGTAAGTAGTAGGTTGTTCTGATCAGTAATTTTAAGTGGTCATCATTCCATGTTTACCATTGTTTTATGTATTTGACGATTTGTAATTTTAACCCACTTTAGCAGGCTTTGTTGAGCACAATGCTCATTCCTTGAGCAGTAACTGGAGGTATAGCTGCAATGGCGACCCGTCATTCAGGGCAGGTGGGGGGCATGCATGTTTTGGGGGGCTTGCATGGTTTGCATGTTATTTTGGCTTTAACACATGTCACATATCAGTTTGCAAACAATGAAACAAAAATATATACAGTTGAAGTCAGAAGTTTACATACACCTTAGCCAAATACATTTAAACTCAGTTTTTCACAATTCCTGACATTTAATCCTAGTAAAAATTCCCTGTCATAGGTCAGTTAGGATCACCACTTTATTTTAAGAATGTGAAATGTCAGAATAATAGTAGAGAGAATTACTTATTTCAGCTTTTATTTCTTTCATCACATTCCCAGTGGGTCAGAAGTTTACATACTTAATTAGAAATTGGTAGCATTGCCTTTATATTGTTTAAATTGGGGCAAACATTTTGGGTAACCTTCCACAAGCTTCCCACAATAAGTTGGGTGAATTTTGGCCCATTCCTCCTGACAGACCTAGTGTAACTGAGTCAGGTTTCTAGGCCTCCTTGCTCGCACACACTTTTTCAGTTCTGCCCACAAATTTTCAAAAGGATTGAGGTCAGGGCTTTGTGATGGCCACTCCAATACCTCGACTTTGCTGTCCTTAAGCCATGTTGTCCTTAAGCCATTTTGCCAAAACGTTGGAAGTATGCTTGGGGTCATTGTCCATTTGGAAGACCCATTTGCGACCAAGCTTTAACTTCCTGACTGATATCTTTAGATGTTGCTTCAATATATCCACATAATTTTCCAATGTGCATGAATCTCTAGGAGACAGAACGCGTCTCCTTTCTGAGCGGTATAACGGCTGCGGGGTCCCATGGTGTTTATACTCGCATATTATTGTTTCTACAGATGAATGTGGTGCCTTCAGGCGTTTAGAAATTGCTCCCAAGGATGAACCAGACTTGTGGAGGTCTACAATTTATTTTCTGAGGTCTTGACTAATTTATTTTGATTTTCCCATGATGTCAAGCATTTTGAAGGTAGGCCTTGAAATACATCCACAGGTACACCTCCAATTGACTCAAATGATGTCAATTAGCCTATCAGAAGCTTCTAAAGCCATAACATAATTTTCTGCAATTTTCCAAGCTGTTTAAAGGCACAGTCAACTTTGATTAAGTTAACTTCTGACCCACTGGAATTGTGATACAGTGAATTATAAGTGAAATAATCTGTCTGTAAACAATTGTTGGAAAAAATGACTACACCAAGTAGATGTCCTAACAGACTTGCCAAAACCATAGTTTGTTAACAAGAAATTTGTGGAGTGGTTGAAAAATGAGTTTTAATGACTCCAACCTACAGTGGGGTAAAAAAGTATTTAGTCAGCTACCAATTGTGCAAGTTCTCCCACTTAAAAAGATGAGAGGCCTGTAATCTTCAACTATGACAGACAAAATGAGAAAACAAAATCCAGAAAATCACATTGTAGGATTTTTCATGAATTTATTTGCAAATGATGGTGGAAAATAAGTATTTGGTCAATAACAAAAGTTTATCTCAATACTTTGTTATATACCCCTTGTTGGCAATGACAGAGGTCAAACGTTTTCTGTAAGTCTTCACAAGGATTTCACACACTGTTGCTGGTATTTTGGCCCATTCCTCCATGCAGATCTCCTCTAGAGCAGTGATGTTTTGGGGCTGTTGCTGGGCAACATGGACTTTCAACTCCCTCCGAAGATTTTCTTTGGGGTTGAGATCTGGAGACTGGCTAGGCCACTCCAGGACCTTGAAATGCTTCTTGCGAAGCCACTCCTTCGTTGCCCGGGCGGTGTGTTTGGGATCATTGTCATGCTGAAAGACCCAGTCACGTCTCATCTTCAATGCCCTTGCTGATGGAAGGAGGTTTTCACTCAAAATCTCACGATACATGGCCCCATTCATTCTTTCCTTTACACGAATCAGTCGTCCTGGTCCCTTTGTAGAAAAACAGCCCCAAAGCATGATGTTTCCACCCCCATGCTTCACAGTAGGTATGGTGTTCTTTGGATGTAACTCAGCATTCTTTGTCCGCCAAACACGACGAGTTGAGTTTTTACCAAAAAGTTATATTTTGGTTTAATCTGACCATATAACATTCTCCCAATCTTCTTCTGGATCATCCAAATGCTCTCTAGCAAACTTCAGACGGCCTGGACATGTACTGGCTTAAGCAGGGGGACACGTTTGGCACTGCAGGATTTGAGTCCCTGGCGGCGTAGTGTGTTACTGATGGTACGCTTTGTTACTTTGGTCCCAGCTCTCTGCAGGTCATTCACTAGGTCCCCCCGTGTGGTTCTGGAATTTTTGCTCACCGTTCTTGTGATCATTTTGACCCCACGGGGTGAGATCTTGCGTGGAGCCCCAGATCGAGGGAGATTATCAGTGGTCTTGTATGTCTTCAATTTCCTAATAATTGCTCCCACAGTTGATTTCTTTGGAGTTTGACTGTTTGAGGTTGTGGACAGGTGTCTTTTATACTGATAACAAGTTCAAACAGGTGCCATTAATACAGGTAACGAGTGGAGGACAGAGGAGCCTCTTAAAGAAGAAGTTACAGGTCTGTGAGAGCCAGAAATCTTGCTTGTTTGTAAGTGACCAAATACTTATTTTCCACCATAATTTGCAAATAAATTCATTAAAAATCCTACAATGTGATTTTCTGGATTTTTTTCTAATTTTGTCTGTCATAGTTGAAGTGTACCTATGATGAAAATTACAGGCCTCTCTCATCTTTTTAAGTTGGAGAAATTCCACAATTGGTGGCTGACTAAATACTTTTTTGCCCCACTGTAAGTGTACTGTATGTAAACCTCCGACTTCAACTGTATATCATGGAGTTAATGTAGACACATACAAACACGGTCTCTTTTTTGTTTTCTTGAGTAAGACAGCTCAAAAATGCAGATGTTTCAGCCTAGCTCAGTGCTTTCTGTGGTGGTGGGGAAAGCCAGCAGAAAATACGGAGCATTGCGCCATGATTGGCTTAGTGTTCTGTCACTCATGGGGACACTACGTCACCGCCAAGTCTAAGGGTAGAGCTCTAAAATTCTATCCCCTTGGGTGCTGCCAAAGAGTTACGTTAGAAGTGCCCATCCAAGAAGGCTCAAGGTCATAGGCCACAGATAAAATGACATCAAATCACATTATATCTACAGTAGCTTTGATTGGACTGATCATGTCAACATCATACTTTCAAAATCTTAGCTAGCAGTCATCAAGTCGACAATCTACTAGTAAATCCTATTTAATCCTTGTCATATGAAGGTAAATAATGAAGAGAAATTATAGATAAAACGTATCGGTGCTCATCGGCCATTGGACATAAACATTACACAATGTTTATGTCCAGTTAGAAATCGCAAATTCAACAATGAGTGGTTTGGAAGGAATCCGTAGCTATCTGCAAGCATTGCAAATCAATCATTAGTCTGCTATTCAGTGGAGTGGCTGTGAGGTCCCAAGACTACGATTAAGGGTCTCTTTTCCTAGTTAAAAATGATAAACATTCAACATTGGCCATGCTGTCAATGAAGCATGATTTGTGCCGTGCTCAAAACAACTGTTAACTCAGAACTGCAAATTCTGACTTTAGTGAGTTCAAGACAACTGGTAACTCGGGAAAAACGAGCTACGACTGGGAAAATATGTTTTGAACTTTCATCCAACTGGAAATTGTCAATCGGGAACTCAGGCCTCTTTCTAGAGTTACGACCTAAAGATCACTGACGTCATCGTGATTAAAACCTTTTTTCCTGAGTTCCCAGTTGTCTTGAAAGCACGATAAATCCAGCGAATGCCAGATTTGATGACAAAGTTTGATGCCAAAATTTGCCACGAAGGACCTCCGTGCCACCTTCCTGTTCAAGTGAGCACAGCACAACAAGGTGAGTCCAAAAATGTCCTGTATGCTGCTGCATAAATTATATAATATGCTTGGGAGATATGTATACTGTAGCTAAGAAAGCAATACTAAGTGTATGTTGTGTAGTAAGCTGTTAGTAGCCAATGTGCCTCACTCTAATAGTTTGGTCTATTTTCACCTCTTATTTTCACCTACTGTTCTGACTTGGTGGTTCACATGTAGCCTATAACCTGTTTTTGAGAAATGTAATCATTGAAAATTGTAAGAGCTTTCATTGTTTGCTTATATGCCCCCTTTATTTATCCAATGGTTCTGAATTGGTGTACAGGGAGTACACTGTAAGAACAGCCCATGTTTTGAATTCTGTCGCTGTACATTTCAAAAGTGCTGAACAAATAGTTATATTGACTACTCCTGTCCTAGCTCGCTCATTGATGTCTTCAAAATCACAGATTGCCTCTTATGAGCTCAACGTTCCCTGATGCCATAGTCAGTAGAAACCACGTATGTTTTAGCAAGTCAGCCATATCAGCTATGTTTTTTTAAAGGCATTAAATGAGGCTGAATTAACTGTTTCACTGCCAGAAAAGGTTCCACTGATAGCCAGGTGTAACAGTGGTACAGTGCAATTAATGTATTGTTTAGTGTTGTGTAGTTGCATGCATCCCACGTGCACGCCAGACTGTAAGCATGCCAATCAGCACTGACTGTAAGCATTACAGGAAGCTGCATTAGCCACAGTCATTAAGAGTGGTGCACATGACCTTGTTGATGGTGGGAATGGCTTGTCTTGTTATTGAACATCAATTTGTACAACGGTTTTGACATCCGTTCATCATGAACAATTACACAACAAACCGCTTAATACTATTTTAGAAATATACTTCACATATGCATACAACATTGTGTGAAAGTATCATAGTCTAAAAATGTTGAATTACCCACAATCCTCTAAAAACAGACCCAAATGACACTGTTAAGTATTCAGAACTTGCAAAAACATTAGAATTCTATCTCAGCACTACACAGATAGTGTTTTTTACTCAAATATCAGTGTCTGACTACTACTTTATTTTAAGTAAAGATGTAAAATGTGATAAAATCAAGTAAGAACAACTTATTTAATAAATGTTAGATTGACTTTAAAATATTAAATAATCATAACTTGTAATAACTCAACTTTAGATTTGCAGAACAAATAAAAAGTTTACTCAATAACTTAAAACTTGTTAACAGTTCTCAAAAACGTTAAGCGATAAGAGATCTTATTGAGATAGTTAGTAGTTAGTACCACTTATATGGTTTGAGTTCACCTGACCGTAGGAGATGTTTGAGTAGCCACTACTCAATTTCTTTAATGAATCAGGCAGTTACTTTTCACAGTGCATTCCACTATGATGAACTCAAAGGACTTTTATGCATGAGCAACGATTACATATAAATAGGCTGTCAGTCACATTAGAATTAAGTCATAAATGTTTATTAATGAGCGCATAAAAGTCTGTCAGGCTTTTATGCATCAGACCTTATTTTCAAGTGATTCTTAATGAAGCTTTTGCCGCAGTGTTTAATACAGAGTCGTAAAGTTACAAATGGTGTCCAGATCATCACTCTGAACAGAACTAGAACAAACACTGCTAGAGAAAGAAAAGATAGCTGCCGCACCTTGTTTGTGGTCGAGGCTAATGTTTGACACGAAGGTCGCCACGTACACCTTGCATTCTAAACCTGCCTCGGGAAACAGGAGAAAGCATTTCATTTAGCCCAATCCCCTTTACAACATATTCAAACATTTAATTAAGACCACATACTGTACCTCGGACTCACTGAAACCACATACCTCGGGCTCGCTGAAAGTTCATGACAGCAGACCTAGCTGTCATGTGTCTCTCTGTGTAGCTTCATGGGAATTTTGTATCCGAGGATAAATTCTAGGCTGTGTAGGTATGATGTACTAGTAGAGCATCTGTATACTATTCTCCACCAACACTACATCTGTGGCTCTATGACAAGAGAGGGACATAGTGGTTTGGTTTAGTTATGAGGTTAACAACCCAAGGGAGATGGAGGTGATGCTGTGACTAGAATAAGGTCACACAATACAGCAGATATGAGAAAGTAGGGGAGTGGGTGGGAGTTAAATGAAGAGATGGCAAAAGAGAGAGAGAGAGAGAGAGAGAGAGAGACAGAGAGAGGAGACAGAGAGCCAGAGAGAGAGAGAGGGAGAGAGACAGAGAGAGAGGAGACAGAGAGCCAGAGAGAGAGAGAGGGAGAGAGACAGAGAGAGAGGAGACAGAGAGCCAGAGAGAGAGAGAGACAGAGAGAGAGAGAGACAGAGAGCCAGAGAGAGAGAGAGAGGAGACAGAGAGAGAGAGAGAGAGACAGAGAGAGAGGAGACAGAGAGAGAGAGAGAGAGAGAGGAGACAGAGAGAGAGAGACAGAGAGAGAGGAGACAGAGAGAGGAGACAGAGAGCCAGAGAGAGAGGAGACAGAGAGCCAGAGAGAGACAGAGAGACAGAGAGACAGAGAGCCAGAGAGACAGAGAGCCAGAGAGGGAGGGAGGGAGGGAGGGAGGGAGGAGGGAGGGAGAGGGAGGGCCAGGGAGGGAGGGAGGGAGGGAGCCAGGGAGGGAGGAGACAGAGGCCAGGGAGGGAGGAGAGAGAGGGAGGGCCAGAGAGGGAGGGAGCCAGGGAGGGAGGGAGCCAGGGAGGGAGAGAGCCAGAGGGCCAGGGAGGGAGGGAGGGAGGGAGGGAGGGAGGGAGGGAGGGAGGGAGGGAGGGAGGGAGGGAGGGAGGGAGGGAGGGAGGGAGGGAGGGAGGGAGGGAGGGAGGGAGGGAGGGAGGGACAATTTGCTTCAGAAACCAATGAAGTCGGCCAGTAACAGCTTGAAGATTTGGTAAAGAATTAAATAGAAACTTCAGAAGGGGGAATTTGACAACTCAATAGTGTTCCCTCCTTAATGATTTGATGATAAGGCCATCTGTTTTATCTGTAATGAATAAACCATGACAAGCAGTGCTGTTGCGCTCCATAAAAATGTACATAATGCAACATAGTTTAGAAAGACACTAAAGGATGTAAAAAGAAAGACATTTGTATGTAAAACAACAGAATGCTATCTAACAGCATGAGAGACAGTGTACACACAGTAGCCTTTGGCAACAATGATCACACCATTAAAATACAGCATGCCATGTTCACTGTCTCTGCCATTGTGTCCAAATGGGATAACACATTTCATCTGACTAAGATAGTGCATAGAAGAGAAAGTAGGCGAGTGGTTGGGAGTTAGAGAGAGAGAGAGTTAGAGAGAGCGAGAGATGCTTTGCCTCAGAAACCATTGAAGTCCGCCAGTAACAGCTTGAAGATTTCTTAAAGTATTAAATAGAAACTTGAGGAAGAGGGAATGTGAAAACTCAATAGTTTTCCCTCCTTAAAAATTCCCAATGCAGCCATTTTTATATCAATATCAAATCATTTGAGGGTACAAGAGAGCACCTTACTGTAATAGATTTCCATTGAAATGGGCAAAAATAGCTTTTAGGCAACAAAAAAACGATTTGTCAAGAAAGGATTTTGCTAGGACTGTCAGGGAGTGTTCTGAGTGGGGAGGGGGAGACTGAAAACAAACTATTGGCAGAGAGGTTTTTCAACTCTTTGTTATTGGTCTAATAACTCATTTACTTCATGGTGATGTCACCATGCAAACCTGCTGATTAGAAGGTCCTGTGTAGATTATATTTTCAACCAGGAAATAACTATCAGAAAATAACACCGATCCCATTTTTTCCACACTTCTACAGTGTTAGTTTCATCAGCTGTTGTACAACATGATACACAACGAAGGGTAAACAGAATGTTGATTGCACCGGGCCTTTAATGATTTGATGATAAGACATCTGTTTTGTCTGTAATGAATCAACCATGGCAAGCACTGCTGTTGCGCTACGACAACATTAACATAATGTAACATTGGGCTTTAGAAAGATAATAGATTATGTAGGAAGAAATCCATCTCATGTATAAGACTACAGGAAAACATGTTGCGTACAGATGGTAAAGTAGCCCTTAAAACAACAGCACGTCATGACTCATGAGTGTTTCAGGATCTCTGCAGTTGTTTTCCAAATGGGATAACCCACTTTATCTGGCTGAGAGAGATACAACATGGCATCAAGGAATGTCAAGCCACCTGAGCCAGCGCTCAGGAAAACAGTATCCTACCACACGTGACATATAACTAATAACGACATAAGACAACGGGGCATCTCTTCAGTCAGAGTGGTCTCCCTTTAAATCTCACAGTCCCACCTCTATCTCCCATCCAATACGTGAAACTGCTTTGGTTAAAAACGTTCCCCACCCTTTGATAACGAGCTGCCACGCCGCAAATTGCGCCAGCCGCAATTAAGGATCCATCATGACAAAGACGTTAACATCCAGACTGTGCAGCACGTGTACTTCCTGTCAGTATGATTAAACCTCTGGTTTACCGAACGCTGCGTCTTCCACTGACTCGCTATCGAGGCCCGTTGATTAACCAGAGGACCTGGGTTTTATTTGGAAGGGGCCCACTTGTCTTTCTCTACCCCATGTGCTCAAATACTATTCACTGCAGGGGCAATTAATTAAACACCAGTCACCTGTGAATAATACATTAACCGTCATGATATCCCTCCTGAATACCCCGTAATTTATGTGGCAGCCGTCGCTTCTTTAAGAAATAAAGAAGCCCGGGCAGGGATAAAAAGAAAGAGCGGATGGGAACTGGAAAGGAGGAGGAGAAGAGGTGGAGAAACAGACAACGCCAGCATGCAAATGTTCTCATCCATCTTGCCAGGGAACACTGAGTTCGGGTTTATCTGATCCTAGTGAAGCAGTCCATCTCTGTCGACAGACTACACTTAGACAACCTGCTAGCTATAAACCCGGATGCTAATGGCACTGGCTACCAAATGCTGAGGGGAAAACTCACTCATCCGAGTGGGTTAGCATCTTGCGCACTCTTACAACCCATGGCTTAATCACCATTGCCACTGTATCATTGAGTCAGCCTGAGTGAGTTAGTGGTGCAAGGGATTATGAGGTAAAGGACCTCGGGTGACCGCTGTACCGGCCAGGGGGCAAAAGGCATCCAGAGACGTTCTTACAACCTGCTTCTGCACTTGGCGTTGCCGTTGGAGGGTACTGGAGAATACAAGCCACTACATTTGGGTTCCAGAACCCACCACAACATCAGAACACTGCACTGGTGGCCTGACCACTGTCCAGGTCAGAACACTTTCATTACATGTAGAAACTGAAAATCTGGAAATGACTAGAGCACATCGGAGAGTGGAATGACATGGCAGAATGGAAGCTACAGTAGTACTGACACTGTTGTTGGGAACACTCCAAACCAGGGAAGATGACCAGGGACTGAGTTGAGGCAGGACTTTGATAGAGCCAGGGACATGTAAGACTATTAGTTTTGCATCTTACCAGCAAAAAATGAAGCCACTACTGCACAAATGGACTCACCTTGCAACTCTATGTGAAATGTACAACCGTCTTTATACAAAGGACGATGGTTGCAGCAGTGTAGTGGACTTTTTCAATGTTTTCCAATGCAGGAAATATCACACAAACAATGGCACAATAATGCACATCTGCATGCTGATAGGTCCGTGCACTTCCACATAGAAATGTACACACGCCCCTCACGTCGGCTTCAAATTCTGCCACAAGATTCACCAACACACTGTCACAATCACACACGCTCAGCAAATTCACGAAATAAACTTCTCCTACCTGGTGTCGAAGGACGTCTCCAGGAAGACAAAAGGCTTGCGTCCGTCCCTCTGCGTGTGTGTCCGGCCTCTCGGTCTTGTCGATGTGCTATTGATGGAGAGGAGAACAGGGAGGTAAACAGACAGCCTCACACAGAGCACCTCTAGGCACTGCACTAGTTACTCTACAGATCTATGTTGCTGTGTTTACAGTACAGACAGAGATTCTGAGAACAATGTCAACAGCAGCAGCAAGTGCAGCTGTCCTATAGCCTGGCTGGCTGACTGGACAGAACCACCCGCTTGGAGCGGAGAAACACACTGCCTGGGAAAGGTCAGGGGAGAGACCGGAGGGAGGGGGGAGGGAGGAAGCGAGGGAGAGACAGAGGAGAGAGGAGGGGAAAGGGGGATTGTTAACGATTGGTGCCCTGGCAGTGGCGCGGCGGCGAGGGGAGCATTGGGGTTGGACCGGCAGGCGTGCAGCTGAACACCAGAGAGGTTCCCAGATGGCTGTGTGGGTTCGCTGCAGCTCTGGCAATGTGGTGACTGCAGCACAAACTAACTTTATTTTCATTGGCTCCTGCTGCCTCTGTCCAGAGTAGAGATAGATGGCCCCTTCTTGAGCAAGGGAGTGTGTGTGAGAGAGAGAGGAGGGAAGGGGGGTGGTTGACATGCTGCTCTTGTAGAGGGCACCACACTAGGGAATGCTTATGTCTGTGTCTGTGTGTGTCTGTCTGTGTGTGTGTGTGTGTGTGTGTAATAGCGCACAGTTATGTAAAATTCATAAGCTCTCCTTGGGCAGCGGCAAAGGAATCAGTAAAGATGGAGCACACACACACACACACACACACACACACAGATTATTTTTCAAGTGTTGCTTGTTGAAAATGTCTTTAAACATTTCCTGTCTGTAACCCTTTTAGAGAGGCAGAACTAGAAATGGAATCCATAGACCTGTTATCACATATGGGAGAAGTGATGTTTGCCAACCAGATGGGAATCAGGACGGAATCATTTGAAGTATTCCACTGACCACAGCTTTCTCACTGTGCTCTGCCTGCTCTGCATTCAACCAAGCATTTCTACCCAATCTATTTCTATGCAGATGATGCAACTGTACTTGGAGGGGCAATGTGTCCTGGGAGAGACATCACCATACCCACCTCTCTCTGCGTCATTTCCCAAACGAAGTGCTTAAGAAGCAAACAAATCCTGTCGGACCCCCTCTTACCCCTTCCCTAATAAATCAGCATCATTGACCACTGGACAGACTCCAGCTTTAAAATGCGTTTTTACCACAGGCAGCTAAGGACGCATAAAATGTATCACTCAAAGTTCCTCGGCCCGGGCGTTTCACAGATACTTTGCCAGGCCAAGTGTTTAACTGCTTTTGTTGTGGGGCGGCCATAACTGGAGAATATGCGCTCAATACCTCATGGATATGATTTATATGTATACTATAAAGTAATATAGATTGCTCTCTTTCTGTTCCAGATGGGTTGTTTTTGAGGACCTGTAGTGTCTGGAGAGATGCCTAGACAGAAATACATGGATTCATGTACACACAAGCAGGTGTGTATGCAGATACATACAACGAATACACGCACACAAATGCACATACACTGACGCCAGGTTGCACACACACACACAGACATCTGTCCACACACACACAGACATGTGTCCATACACACAACCACGTTGCATTAGAATGTTTTGATTATCATTGTTGATTTATCGAAAAGTAAAACATACAATCGACCTGCAGTGAAGCCACTCAACATTTACATTACATTCAGTCATTTAACAGCCTCCCATCCAGAGCAACACACAGGAGTAACCAGGGTCAACGCCCTGGTCAAGGGCACCTCGACAGAACTCCCACTAAGTCAAAACGGGGACCCGAACCAGTGTCCTATCTGTCACCGGCCCAAGCTCCCAACCACCAGGCCACCAACCATTCAAGATCCCCCACCCCGAAAAACAAACCTCTCCTTACATCCCCCCCCACCCAAGCCACAGTCCCACAATGCACCAACAAAAAGAACAAAAGAAAAATAGAAATTAAAAAAGAAATCAACAATGCAAAAAATAAAAAGGACAACGAAAGCAAAAGAGCAAGACCAGCTCAATACGCTTGAGTACTATTTACATGTGTGTATGCACATGTGGGCGTTTGAATGCGAGTGTGTGTATATGCATGTGTAGACGCGTACAAGCACCTGTGCGGCATCGGCATCAGCCTCAGGCAAACAGGCATTGGATATAACAACGTTGCCCCTCTCTGTTGCATTAGGAGTTACTCTTGCTTGTCATGTCCTGGCAGTCTAGGAGTGCAGACTGTGTGAAGTGGATGGCAGCGGTTCAAAAGTGTGTGGAGAATGACTGAGCATGTTTCTCTCCCTCTATCTGCCGCCCTGATTAGATTAAACCATTCCTCAATTGATTGTAACGAGACTGTCAAAAGAAAATATCTTCCATAACTGTCTACCAGTTGAAATATGTGTAGAACGTGTTTGTGAGATAAAGCAGAAAATCAAATCAGCAGATGTCACAAAGTTATCTGGTTGTATTGTACAGTACTCTTAGTCCAAATAGATGATGCAATAATGATGTCAGTAGTTCCATCTTTAACCGAAGGACAACGCTGCTTTAAAATATCTCACTTATGTCTCTCTCGCTCTCTCTGAGACAAACAATTATTGCCTCCAGAATTTTTACAACAACAACTCCCAGCACTTCCAAGGCCGGCGAAAAGCCAAGTAAACATGCATCAAAGCTTGAAAAGTTAAATTTTAAGAACATGTCTGAGTAGTAGGCTTCTGGTTGCTGCAGCCAAGACTGGTGATTACATTGAGGATTGAGAATTAATAGGAGAGACAGGCAGAGCCTCGGAGAACACACCCACCCACACACACACACACACAGAGAGAGAAACGAATAAGTGATGTCTTAATGTAATGACTGTGTAATGATGATTAGACTGAATTACCACCTTTTACAAAGTCCTTCACTCGTGGTTGGCCATTCTGGGTTGGCTGTCTTGTTCCTCATCTGCCAACCCCACACTGCTGAACACAGAACCAGACAGACATCACATGTCTAGTTTGAGGGGGAGTGGGTGGGCTGTCTGGGTTGCCTGAGGGCAGGCTTCTTCATCTTACCGACTTCATAATCTTTTGTTTTACCCTTATTTTACCAGGTAAGTTGACTGAGAACACATTCTCATTTACAGCAACGACCTGGGGAATAGTTACAGGGGAGAGGAGGGAGACTAATGAGCCAATTGTAAACTTGAGATGATTAGGTGACCGTGAAGGTATGAGGGCCAGATTGGGAATTTAGCCAGGACACCAGGGTTAACACCCCTACTCTTACGATAAGTGCCATGGGATCTTTAGTGAACACAGAGAGTCAGGACATCCGTTTAACGTCCCACCCGAAAGACCACACCCTACACAGGGCAATGTCCCCAATCACTGCCCTGGGGCTTTTGGATACATTTTTTTAGACCAGAGGAAACTGTGCCTCCTACTGACCCTCCAAAACCACTTCCAGCAACATCTGTTCTCCCATCCAGGACCAACCCTGCTTAGCTGCTTAGCTTCAGAAGCAAGTCAGCAGTGGGATATAGGGTGGTATCCTGCTGGCATACCATTCGACTAACAGAGGTGGAAAGCGTGTGCGCACGCAGGCATACGTGTGTGTGTGTGTGTGTGTGTGTGTGTGTGTGTGTGTGTGTGTGTGTGTGTGTGTGTGTGTGTGTGTGTGTGTAGAAAGTGAGAAAAAGAATGATCAAGAGATAAGACAGGGATAGCAGCAACGAGTCTCTTCACCCCAAGCACAACAAGGATCTATTTTGAAAAGAAACTAACCACAGAGAAAAAGGTCCCTATACCGCTGATGGGATGTGGCGGCCCAATTATAGATGTCAACCATTTACATAAGGCTTCAAGAAGAGCAGAAAACTAATTCAATTATTAATTCATTCCGCTTCCGTTTGTTGGTAAATAACCAATGCGGTTGAGGAGAGGAGAGGAGCGAATGAATGGTACAGATTAAACGTAGAAAAACCTGGCCTGACAACAGTGACAGAATGAGAATGGGACAGGAAGGAAGTCACACACTGACAAAAATAAAATCGTTCCGCATCAACAGCGTTTTTAGAGAGCCCTCAATGGGGCTTTCACAGCTGATCAGCCTCTCGTTTCGGAAAGAACGCGCCCCGCTCATAGTGAACTGCTGATCCACTTTAAAACTTTGACAAGCCCTATTACACAGACGGATGGGTATTTGCTGCGGAGCCCGAGCTGCGATCACCAGCCGCCTGTCTCCTACCGTTGCGCACTGGGCTGCGTTCACCAGCCGTCTGTCTCCTACGTTCACAGACACTCAAGGGCTGCTAAAAGCAGCTCCAGTCAACTCCTATCTGATGTGTCTGCTTCATCAACACAAGTTGCTGCGCTCGCCCCCCCCGAGCACTAATAATCAATAATGCAGCTGGAGCTGTCATTCACTAGGACAATGCTGCACTGCTCAGACAAAATGGCCGCCACTGGGCCACAACATTCTCTCACTGGGGGAAGAAAGATGCACTGATATGGGACTTATCTTTCTGTTTATTCACATGAAGATGATTTGAATAAAGGGAGTGTAATAAAGATAATGTATTTGAAAATAACCTGCGCTCAGCAGTACTCAGCCAAGATGGCCACCTTCAGGGCAACATTCTCTCACTGGGGAAGATAAGTGCACTGATATGGGACTTATCTGTTCATTCACATGAAGATGATTTGAATAAAGGAGTTGGACATTTGGAAAAGGATCTGCACTTAGCTAAAATGGCCGTCACCGGGAGACAACATTTTCTCAGTAGGGAAGATAGATGAACAGAAATGGACTTGTAGACTTATCTAGCTATGTATTAACATAAACATTTGATTTAGGGCCCAGGGGTATTCCCTTGTATATAGTTTGGTTCTTAGGATGGTAGAGTAGTTAAAGATTTAGACCCATCTCTCTGCATTAAAAGGAAAAATCCACTGTGTTCTGCATCATATGATGGATGTTGCATCATCATGATGGTGGCAAGTGACAATTCGCTTCTTGAAAGTCCAATATCTTGAAAACTTGATTGCTGACATGCAAAACACTTTGGCACTGTATCAACAGTGAACTAATGAAAAAAATATATACCTATTATATATTTTTGAGTGGATTATTCCTTTAAGCTCAAAACTACAGACCCTCTCAGGTACAATGGACGTTCAGTGACAAGTACATTTTCCTTGACCCTGGAGTTGCTATTTCCTGGTAGGAGGCATGTGACAATACACTTGCTGACATTGTCTGAACGGTCTGAATGTCCAAAATGCTGTGCATGGCTTCTAGCTACAATACAGTGTATTCGGAATGTATTCAGACCCCTTGGCTTTTCCCACATTTTGTTATATTACAGCCTTGTTCTAAAATGTATTAAAATACTTTTTCTCCCTCATCAATCAATCCACACACACACACACACACACACACACACACACACACAAAAACAGATTTTAGAAATGTTTGCAAATGTATTAAATGTATTAAAAATACAAATAATTGACATAAGTATTCAGACCCTTTGCTATGAGACTATACATAGACTTAGCTGACACAAGCAAATAAACTAACCCAGAAAACTCTCTTTATATATACAGTGCCAGTCAAATGTTTGGACACACCTATTCATTCAAGGGTTTTTCTTTATTTTTGCTATTTTCAACATTGCAGAATAATAGTGAAGATATCAAAACTATGGAATCATTTAGTAACCAAAAAAGTGTTAAACAAATCAAATATATTATAGATTTTAGATTCGCAAAGTACCCACCCTTTGCCTTGAGGACAGCTTTGCACACTCTTGGCATTTTCTCAACCAGCTTCACCTGGAATGCTATTCCAACAGTCTTGAAGGAGTTCCCACATATAAGTACTTGTTGGATGCTTTTCCTTCACTCTGCGGTCCAACTCATCCCAAACCATCTCAATTTGGTTGAGGTCAGGTGATTGTGGAGGCTAGGACATCTGATGCAGCACTCCATCATTCTCCTTCTTGGTGAAATAGCCCTTTACACAGCCTGGAGATGTGTTGGGTCATTGTCCTGTTGAAAAACAAATTATAGTCCCACGAAGCGCAAACCAGATGGGATGGCGTATCGCTACAGAATGCTATGGTAGCCATGCTGTATAAGTGTGCCTTGAATTCTAAATAAATCACTGACAGTTTCACCAGCAAAGCACCCCCACACCATTACACCCCTCCTCCATGTTTCACGGTGGGAACCACACATGCGGAGATCATCCGTTCACCTACTCTGTGTCTCACAAAGACACAGCGGTTGGAATCAAAAATCTCAAATTTGGACTCATCAAACCAAAGCACAGATTTCCACCGGTCTAATGTCTATTGCTCCCAGCAAGTCTCTTCTTATTATTGGTGTCCTTTAGTAGGGGTTTCTTTGCAGCAATTCGACCATGAAGGCCTGATTCACGCAGACTCTTCTGAACAGTTAAAGTTGAGATGTGCCTGTTACTTGAACTCTGAAGCATTTATTTGGCCTGCAATTTCTGAGGCTGGTTACTCTAATGAACTTACCCTCCGCAGCACAGGTAACTCTGGGTCTTCCTTTCCTGTGGTGGTCCTCATGAGTGCCAGTTTCATCATAGCGCTTGATGGTTTTTGAGACTGCACTTGAAGAAGCTCTAAAAGTTCTTGAAATGTTCCGTATTGGCTGACATTCATGTCTTAAAATTAATGATGGACTGTCTCTTTGCTGATCTGAGCTGATCTTGCCATAATATGGACTTGTTATTTTATCAAATACGGCTATATTCTGTATACCACCCCTACCTTGTCACAACACAACTGATTGGCTCAAATGCATTAAGAAGGAAAGAACTTCCACAAATTAACCTAAGGCCCACCTGTTAATTTAAATGCATTCCAGGTGACTACCTCATGAAGCTGGTTGAGAGAATGCCAAGATTATGCAATGCTGTCATCAAGGCAAAGGGTGGCTACTGAAAATAAAATATATTTTGATTTGTTCCACACTTTGTTGGTTACTACATGATTCCATGTGTTGTTTCATAGTTTTCATGTCTTTACTATTATGCTACAATGTAGAAAATAGTACAAATAAAGAAAAACTATTGAATGAGTAGGTGTGTCCAAACTTTTGACAGGCACTGTATATATATATATATATATATATATCCACTTCTGAGTACAGTCCTGCTGTAGGCTAGATGACTTACTGATTGTAGAGTAGATATGCGAATCCGTTTCTGAGAGGGACTGGATCTGGAAACAGACAAGATATCCCGTCACACAGAGATCATGCAGCTGAGCAATTAGAGACAAATCCATCTGCACACATCACAGATCCCTCACTCTTCACCCGCAATTAACACTCCTCCTCACTGTAGACGAAGGAGAGTGAATGAGCACACGTGGCATGTCTATTTCTCTTCTCTGCAATCAATGGAATACTAACAGTTGATCTCATCTGCCAATATGTCACGCTCTTTGATGCCCATTTGTCACTGAATGTTGGTGAAATCAGTCAACAAATAATGTAGCTTTCATCCAGTTCAATTGAACATGAGTGAAGCTGTGCTCGGCTCATGTTTCTGTACTAATTCACTTCTTAACTAATTGGTGCAAACGTGTCTTCTCAACCAATCATTGATCACGTACAGAAAAGTTAGTCCTACTTTACATGAGGAAGTAATGCCATCATCATAACTGCTGAACGACAACTACTGGCATTCTAGAAGAGAAAGAAGCGGATAGTTTTGCAATGATAGAGTCGTTATATACTAATTACATTGCGCTTAAGACACAGCAGATAAACTTTTTCCTCAAACCAATTTCCTCAAACCAGAGCAGTTCCAGCTCAATGACCTAGCATAACCTTGTTTAATGGGCCTAAAAAACAACGTATAATAACTGCAGTAAAAATTGCAGAGTGGATAATGACTCAAATCATTGTTCTCATAACTTGAACTATGAATCCTCATTCAATCCCACACTTTAAATACTATTATTACTATTTAGAATATACTAATGTCTTTCCTCTCCAAAGCTCTAATTATATTCCAGTCCCACACAACACGGTCCTTGATCCTCCCTAAATCTCATTACAACCAGCCTATATGTGAGAGGGTGGAACAGAACAATCCGCATCCCCTGGGCCCTGTTCTTCAAAAGTTATCTATCCGGATTTCACTTATTGGAGAGGATTAAATGCATAGAAATAGAATGAATAGAATGGACTAACAAGAACTAACTTGTTTCCAGGAAGTTGAGGAAATGAGGCGATGATGTGAAGTGTAGTTGACAGGATAGGCAGGCTAGGAGGGAGAGTTGTGCCTGAGGAGGGTTTTGGCTTGGTGAAGTGAGCCAGGAGGGGGAGGTTGCCTACATAGTGCACTATTTCTGACAAGAGCCCTATTGAAAGAAGTAAGTAGGGGTAGGGTGCCATTTGGGAGACACATGAATGGATCGATTCTGTCTGACTGGAGGCCCACAACATTGATGACGCATCTGGAAGTGTTTGAGATTCACCCCGACACTGTTCGGGTCTTAATGGGATTCAAACATTTTAGATGCAGAGAGGGAGGCGGCTGGGTGAGAGTCTGGAGGGAGAGAGGGAGGCGGCTGGGTGGGAGTCTGGAGGGAGACGGCTGGGTGGGAGTCTGGAGGGAGAGAGGGAGACGGCTGGGTGGGAGTCTGGAGGGAGAGAGGGAGAAGGCTGGGTAGGAGTCTGGAGGGAGAATGGTAGACGGCTGGGTGGGAGTCTGGAGGGAGAAGGCTGGGTGGGAGTCTGGAGGGAGAGAGGGAGACGGCTGGGTGGGAGTCTGGAGGGAGAGAGGGAAGCAGACAGACAGGCAGAATGAAAGAGCGCTAGAGAGGTAGACAGACAGGCAGGCTGCCAGTGAGACACATGGACACGCACAAGGACATACAGGTGGCCACATAGACACTGATAAGCTAGACAGACAGACTGACAGGATAATACACCCATTACAGATAGACACACTCCCCCAATCAGGCAAACAGCGGGGCAAACAGTCAGACGTAGAGAAGAGGCTGGCAGACAGACAGACAGACAGACAGACAGACAGACAGACAGACAGACAGACAGACAGACAGACAGACAGACAGACAGACAGACAGGATAATGCACCCAATACAGATAGACACACTCCCCCAATCAGGCAAACAGCAGGCAAACAGTCAGACTTAGAGAAGAGGCTGGCAGATAGACAGACAGACCGGCAGACCCACAGCCAGAGACATGCTGGCAGGGTTGTGCAGCCCAAGCGAGTCTCGGGCTCAGTTATTGACAGCTCCCATCAGTCCAGGCAGAGGTCCAGCAGGACAGTCAGGCCCGGAGCTCACAGCTCACTCAGGAGCAGCTCTCACCCTCCCCCAGCCTCATCATTATTCTGTTGGCCCTGTTTGGAACCGAGGGACTGTTCCATTACTCACACACTGTCAAAGATACGGCAGAGAGAGCCTCACATCCCAATCTGCATGGAGAAGCATACACACACACACACACACACATAGGAACACACTCCCTCCTCCTCCGTCTTTCTCTCTCCTTCTCCCAAAAATATGCACATAGTCTCTCTCCATCTCTCAAACAGTGTCAAAAGCACACACTCACACTCCCTCTACTGCCCGCTCTTTCTCCCCAAAATGCACCCACACCCTGTCTCTATATCTTTCTCAACATGAACACATTGTCAAACACACACACACACTAGGGCCGGGACCATACCAGTATGGTGATACTCGTTAGTATGGGGGTAAAGGAACACAACACATGGCCGATTGAACTTGTTTAGAAATCAGCTCTAATGTTGGAAACAAACATCATGATGTCATCCAGAGTCACATGTATTTATTTTCTAAACTGTAGTACAATATGTTACATACAGCAGGTTTTTAAAGGGCCAAAGAGATTGGTCTGCTTCGTGTTTTCATTTTTGGCATGAAAAAAATATTGCGATACTGGTATCGTCACAGCCTTAGCACACACACACACACACACACACACACACACACACACACACACAGTGGCTTCTCAACATCCCAGGCTAGTTTGATATCTAACATCTCTACATTAAAATGCTTGTCAGCAACCTAAAAAAAACACCTTTATCCTTCATCTCTATTGACTACAAAGTGTTTGAAGTCAGAATAACACTGATCAAGGAACGCTAAATGGGTTCTACATTCTCCAAACAAATGTATGCCATTATTCTTATCATAACGAGGCATATCAGTACCTCGAACATTCAGCACCACAGAGAATGTGAGGTAAAAAAAAGGTCACAGACACCAGCTCGTATACTGTAATCTATGGAAATGTGTATTATGTTTTAGTACAACTAAAAAAAAATATGGTCATGAGCATCGAGTAGCAGAGTGATAGTCAACAGGCTTAGTCACCTATTGGACGAAAGCAGGGAAATTAAAGGGGCCATCTGTGACTCAAACAACAAAGTGGACACCACGTCTCTTTTTGTGGTAAACAGCTGAGACAAACATAACATTTGGGTATATGATGTTACAGTAATATGAATGCTTGCATACAGTAGCCCTGGTAGAGACAACCCAGGTAATGTAGCTAACCCAGGTAATGTAGCTAACCCAGTAGCAATATCACAGCTTCCCACTCTGTCCCACTACACCACATGTCAAACTCATTCCATGGAGGCCGAGTGTCTGTGGGTTTACGCTTCTCCCTTTGAACTTGATTGATTAATTAAGGTCAGTAATTAGTAAGGAGCCCCCCTCACCTGGTTGTCTAGGTCCTCATTGAAAGGAAAATCCTAAAACCAGCAGACACTAGGCCCCCATGGAATGAGTTTGACACCCATGCACTACAGTCAATCACAACTAATTTACTTAAATTAGGGTCTTTACTCAGCAATCAGAGTCTTAATACAGTACAGCAAAACACAGGCATCTGTGACTGTAGCCAAGGAGTAAATCTATCATCAGATGTGGAGTAGTAGTGATTTATAGGATTAAAGATGGCCGCCCAACAGTAGCTAGCCTAGCGCCATTTGCTCTAGCACTTCTGTATTTGAGGAATAAATGGGAGACCGGTTTCAACGGCATAAATCTGTATGACGCGGGTTAGAGGAAGTACTCCGAGATTTATGTTGAGGTGTTGCCGAATGTCTTTGGGACTGGGAAAAGGGGAGAATTCTGCCGTGATATATCGACAGTGATATATTGTATTAGTGGACTGTTGTGATATAGTATGTATGCCCTTTGCAAAGTTACTTTGATGTTATGTGTGGCTAAAAGTAAAAGTGTGAGATTTAAGAGGGTGTCTTGGTTTATTGTCCACCTACAGGACTTGGGTTGGAAAACAATGTGGATTCATTGAAGTGGTGTCAGTTGTTTCATCATAACCACTGGAGTAGAACCTATCAAATTCAACCTTTAGCTGATCCTGCAGCTTTAATGTACACAGATGGACAGTTTCCCTGTCTAGTCCTCCACTAAAAACACTTCCAGTTGAGATTCTACATTAAGGACACTTTTTAGTCAAGGTTTAATCTGTGTCTAGGATACTGGTCCTGAAGGTGTTTCTACCATTCCCATGTATATAAAGTCCAATAAAAAAATAAAAAAATATCTTCTAATATGTAGCCTTAACTTATCACATACACATCAGTACTCATCCTCCATAATAACATAGTTGAACATTCAACTCGGGTGAGTGTTGTTGTCAAGAAAGAAACAATGTCCATCAATCTCTCAGAATGTACTGCAGCACCCTGTCGCGCACAACGTGATGCCCATTGTGGCCCGTCAACTTCTTCACTGGTTTATCAAGCAACCATGCCTCCTAGTGGTGTAATTGATCAACAGCAATGGCAAGACTGACATTGATAAATTACTAGTTTACGTGGTGGTTCGTATAAGTCCCAACCCATTGTTTTACAAGGTGGTTCCTCTTTCTAACCATTATTTTTCAACCGGAGGAACAGTGAGACAAAATAGAACAAAACAACTTTAGACATCCAAGAACAATGTCATGCTCATAATTTATGGAATACACCCAACTTAAAGATCCCGACAGTAGAAGTAAATAAATTGGGAACTATGGAAAACACAGACATAAAAATAAGAATGTGTTGAAGATGAATCATAATAGAACCCGGAATACTTCAGGCCATCTCCACCGGCCACATTTCCAGTGCTCCTCAACAAGTTCAATTTGAGACTAATTATGATTACGGTCCTCTGCTGATTTCCATTTAAAATGTGTCAAAAATGACATGAAAGGCTCATTTATTATGAGTGCGCGCGTAAGAAGTCTCTCTACAAGCTACTGTGGCAAACAGTGACAAGAAAAGTGAAGTAGAGGCTTGAAGGCTGCGTTTACACAGGTAGCTCAATTCTCATCTCTTTTTTTTAACACTAATTGGTCTTTTGACTAATCACATCAGATAATTTCACATCAGATTGAGCACAACTAAGTGTGTAGCATGCTAAAGTGACAATGCCTGCCATGATTATTTGCCGGTTGCTCCGAATGTTCAAAATCGGTGTTAAAAAGCTTTTAAAGCCTCGAAGGATAAGATCCAACTTTCAAAACCCGTATTTTTTGACAAGCCACAGCAATCAAATAGCTACCTAGGTAGCTGTTTAGCACATTCACTAATTTGTTTGTAAACAATTAACAAGCTAGCTAGTTAGCTACCACGTTTCAGTAAAACTGTTATCATAGAATCTCAATTCAACGGCTCAGACACAAGAGGCATGTGGCAGGGTCTACAGTCAATCACGGACTACAGGAAGAAACCCAGCCCAGTCACGGACCAGGATGTCTTGCTCCCAGGCAGACTAAATAACTTTGCCCGCTTTGAGGACAATACAGTGCCACTGACAGGGCCTGCAACGAAAACATGCGGTCTCTCCTTCACTGCAGCCGAAGTGAGTAAGACATTTAAACGTGTTAACCCTCGCAAGGCTGCAGGCCCAGACGGCATCCCCAGCCGCGCCCTCAGAGCATGCGCAGACCAGCTGGCCGGTGTGTTTACGGACATATTCAATCAATCCCTATACCAGTCTGCTGTTCCCACATGCTTCAAGAGGGCCACCATTGTTCCTGTTCCCAAGAAAGCTAAGGTAACTGAGCTAAACGACTACCGCCCGTAGCACTCACATCCGTCATCATGAAGTGCTTTGAGAGACTAGTCAAGGACCATATCACCTCCACCCTACCTGACACCCTTGACCCACTCCAATTTGCTTACCGTCCAAATAGGTCCACAGACGATGCAATCTCAACCACACTGCACACTGCCCTAACCCATCTGGACAAGAGGAATACCTATGTGAGAATGCTGTTCATCGACTACAGCTCGGCATTCAACACCATAGTACCCTCCAAGCTCGTCATCAAGCTCGAGACCCTGGGTCTCGACCCCGCCCTGTGCAACTGGGTACTGGACTTCCTGACGGGCCGCCCCCAGGTGGTGAGGGTAGGCAACAACATCTCCTCCCCGCTGATCCTCAACACTGGGGCCCCACAAGGGTGCGTTCTGAGCCCTCTCCTGTACTCCCTGTTCACCCACGACTGCGTGGCCATGCACGCCTCCAACTCAATCATCAAGTTTGCGGACGACACAACAGTGGTAGGCTTGATTACCAACAACGACGAGACGGCCTACAGGGAGGAGGTGAGGGCCCTCGGAGTGTGGTGTCAGGAAAATAACCTCACACTCAACGTCAACAAAACTAAGGAGATGATTGTGGACTTCAGGAAACAGCAGAGGGAACACCCCCATCCACATCGATGGAACAGTAGTGGAGAGGGTAGCAAGTTAAGTTCCTCGGCATACACATCACAGACAAACTGAACTGGTCCACTCACACAGACAGCATCGTGAGGAAGGCGCAGCAGCGCCTCTTCAACCTCAGGAGGCTGAAGAAATTCGGCTTGTCACCAAAAGCACTCACAAACTTCTACAGATGCACAATCGAGAGCATCCTGGCGGGCTGTATCACCGCCTGGTATGGCAACTGCACCGCCCTCAACCGTAAGGCTCTCCAGAGGGTAGTGAGGTCTGCACAACGCATCACCGGGGGCAAACTACCTGCCCTCCAGGACACCTACACCACCCGATGCTACAGGAAGGCCATAAAGATCATCAAGGACATCAACCACCCGAGCCACTGCCTGTTCACCCCGCTGTCATCCAGAAGGCGAGGTCAGTACAGGTGCATCAAAGCTGGGACCGAGAGACTGAAAAACAGCTTCTATCTCAAGGCCATCAGACTGTTAAACAGCCACCACTAACATTGAGTGGCTACTGCCAACACACTGACACTGACACTGACTCAACTCCAGCCACTTTAATAATGGGAATTGATGGGAAATGATGTAAATATATCACTAGCCACTTTAAACAATGCTACCTTATATAATGTTACTTACCCTACATTATTCATCTCATATGCATACGTTGATACTGTACTCTATATCATCGACTGCATATATCATAGAAGCACAAGCATTTCGCTACACTCGCATTAACATCTGCTAACCTTGTGTATGTGACAAATAAAATTTAATTTGATTTGAAACCAGCTAGCAAGCAACAAGATATGCCACGTAAGTCTAAAAACCACTTGAGGGTAAATTTGACTGTTCAGACAAGTCGCAAGGCCTGGAATAAGACTTTTATATAATAACACCACATATGGTGGTTTGAAATGTACCTTGAAATATCCGATTCCATGTCATTTTTGGTTGTTCGAATCGGGTATGCTAAAAATTTGGATCAGACGCATAAAGAAATAAAAAATAAGAATGTGTTGAAGATTAATCACAGAAGAAACTGGAATACTTCAGGCCATCCTCCACCAGCCACATTTACAATGCTCCTCAAGTACATTTGACTAAATATGATTACAGTCCTTTTATAATAATTAGATTCCCATTTAAATGTGTCAAAATGACAGGAACATGCTAATGAATTAGTGCACATAAGTCTCTGCAAGCTACTGTGTCAAACAGTGACAAGAGGAGTAAAGGCTAGAAGGGTGCGTTTACACGGGCATCCCAATTCTGATTTTTCACTAATTAGTCTTTTGACCAATCACATCAGATGTTTTTCAGGGCTGATCGGTTTGGTCAAAAGACCAATTAGTGAGAAAAAAAAATCTGAATTGGGCTGCCCCTCTTAACGCAGCCAATGTAGTACAAAAACCCTAAGTGCAATCAATTCTCTCATCTTTCTACAGACACTTACCCACTCAGTCCAAGCACACTTCCCATACATTGACAACTGTCCCCTTTTCATCCAGATTACATGTTGCTCCAAATCTTCAAGGGAAATTACTGAAATGTGAGAGATTAGATTTGTATGTAAATTACTGCATGTTGAAGATTTTTTTTTTCCCTTGGTGGCTAAATGGAGAGCTATCAAATTAAAATGAGAGAATAGTGAACAGGTGAGGTAATCATTGATTGGGGAAGTGGTAGGCATTTGGACACTTCCTGAAACAGAATGGCACAATTTAGTACAGCACATCACTTTGTGCGCCCATTTCTCATTCCTCTATAGAAATGTCTGTGGTCCAGAGGAGGCTGGTGTGAGGAGCTACAGGAGGATGGGCTCATTGTAATGGCTGGAATGGAATTGACGGTCAAACACAAACCATGTCAGACTCCATTCCAGTCATTATAATGCGCATGTCCTCCAGCTCCTCCCACCAGCCTCAGTGGGTGGGACTTCCTGGCCTTTGTTCTTTTCTCTTTCCTCTGTCATTGTTTTCCTCCCTATAGTACGCCAACATTTTTTTAACATAGGTGACATACTGTAGGGTGTCGGTGACAAACAGACTCAAAAAAGGTTGTTTTATTTAGTTTACTTTCAAATGGAAATGTTTCTCTTTTGATTCATTAAAGAAAAAATAAAGCATCAACGTTTTGCAGTTGGTCTCGAGACAAGACAACCCTGCAATGGGATGGTGAGAATTAAGTAGTATGGAAATGACAGTACAGGCACAGTTTTTCAATTCAAATGATACATGCTGGAATAGTTGGTGCAAATATATACAGCAAAGACTAATTCTCCTGATAAAACATGCTTAGGACTTTGAGAGAGAAATGGGCCTGTATTCATGAATAATCTCAGCCTAAGAGTGCTGATCTAGAATCAGTTGTTTGCCTTTTACAATGACTAAGATTACATCGACAGTGGAGACCTGATCCTAAACCAGGGCCGGGTTCCCAAAACTATCTCAAGGCTAAGTTCATCATTAGAACCGTAGGATCCTATGGTTCTAACAATGCATTTAGCCTTAAGATGCTTTTGGGAAAGCGGCTTCTGCACTCCTACTCAGACAGTGAATAGGGTCCCTGGAAAGTTAGTAAAGCCAATAGTCATGAAAAAAAAACACTACGATTCTGAAGTATTTTCTTTTTAGGTAAAACATCACAATGTGTCACTATTTACAAAGACATATCAAGTAAAGTAGATCGTAAGGCATACATACATCAGACCCCAGAACGGTGTGCACGTAAATCCTTTTGAAATAAATTAAAACCTAAGAGAGAATGAAATCGACACGCCATCACAATAATAAAACTCCTGAAACAAAATTGACTGGCGCTCGTTGAGAAGGCATTTTCAACAGCACTTTGCTCTATAGCATCAAATCTGTCCGTTTATAGATTACTTGGACATCTATCGTTGAGATAACTCTAAATAAATTAGAAATGGAAATAGCTGTTATTAGTATTTGAATGAGTACCTGATTTCTCTCTCCTATAAACCTACGTTTGATACCTTTGCATAACTCACAGAAAGTGTCGGGGGAGCTTCCCGTTTTTAAGCTGTCACAGTTGATTCTGTCATTTCATATCACATGTCCCGATACCATCTCGGAGAGCGTATAGAATTCCACCCTGCAGAATTACCACACACCGTATATAGTGTTGAATAAAGGACACTTTCTGTTTATATACATAACACTTTGTACAACTCTTTTTGTTTTGCAAATATAAAGCCGTTTCCTCTTCCACTAAAAACTAAACGAGGAAGAGAATCATTTCTCAGACGATTAAATGACGTTTCAGTGAATCCAAACCTTTGATTGAGCACTTGGTCAGTTGCGTTTCAGAAAAAAGTTACTTGTTTTCTATTTTCTTGCATTCACAACAAGTTTTCACTAAGAAAACCTGGTTCTCTCTCTTACAATGTTTTGGATAATATTAGACCTGTACAAGAGAAAAATGGCCCAATTTCCTACCAGCAAAACTAGGCAACCTTGGCAGTAAAGTATTAAGTAGACACTAAGCATTCTGAAAGAGAGATGACTCATTCTCTCCCAAAACAGACTCCAGACAGTGTCACACAGTGTTGTGATTTAATCATAAAGGAAATGTCTTTAAGTTGTCTCCTGGTCATTCTCCAACCAACTAGAGGAAAAATCTACCATAAGTGGCAGTAAGTGTTCCAGACTCCAAGTCTTTGTGGATGTGGTAATGTCTTTACAGAGTCCCCATATCAGGCAGGTGAGGACTGATACATCAATCAAACCTACTTGCATCCATACTGCATTCAGCTTATTCCTGGCACATACCCCCTGTCTGCCACAGAGGGGCGCTGTGCTGTCGCTGTTCTGTCCTCAGACTGACTGATGGCAGTGTAAACTAAAGACAGTTCAGCGGCCCTGGAGGTCCGCCGGCCCCTTCACTTCGGCACTAGGAGTCTGGAGGAGGTGAAGGCCGGGGCCCGAGCTTGGAGTAATGTCTGCGGCCCAGCAGCGTGGGGTGAGCTGGGGGTCACTTGGGCCCTTTGGTAGAGGTGTCTGTCTCTGTGGACTGGCGTCCATCGTTCCAGGCCTCCCGGGTGCTCTTGAGGGCCTGCGTCCGCTGCTGGTCCACCACCACGTAGTCCACCCGCTCATCTGACACCGCCAGACCAATCCCATTACTCTTCTTCTGGAAAGGAAGAAACACAGGTCACAGTGAGTGAGTGAGTGAAAGAGAGAGAGAGAGAGAGAGAGATCGGTCTCACCTTCCGTGGTGGGGTAGACTTGCCGGGGTCCAGGTCTAGGTCCAGGTACTCCACCTGCTTGTCTCCCTTGGGCTTCACCATTGGGCTGCTCCCCCCGTCCGCCGTCATGGGCGCACCCAGCTTCATGTTCTAAGCAACAAGGGAGATACCATGTTACAGTGGAGATAGGGGGATGATGACACTCACAGAGTGTTAAATGTTAGTGCTACACTCTAGGAGTGGGCAAGAGGAGTGGTAGTACAGCTACAATGGAGACAGTTCTAGGACAGTCTACTACTAAACACTACATTGAGTTATTACGCAAACCTCAAGTCACGTCAGCATGTACACTACCACTGCAGATGGTGTCTGAAATCTTAGTGGGGTTTTGGGGGGAAATTACACCACAACCCACGCCATGCAGTGAGAGCATAGGCTCTATGGGCATCTCCGGTTAGGCTCCAAACTGGCAACCCAGGCAGCTTGTTTAACCACACTTTTGCAACCCGTCTCACCTCCTCTACGGTGTCAAGGCCCTCCATCTCCCTCTTAACAGGGGTGATGGGGACAGTGCAGTAGAAGGACTCCTCTCTACAGAGACAGCAGGGAAAGGTCAGAGGTCAAACAACACAGGCTGTACTGAGAGGGGGAAGAGGAAGAGAGGGACTAGGAAAAAATATAAATGAGTGTAAAAAGCAACAGGATGTAAACATTAGGTAAAGGCGAAGAAATGATAAGGGAAAACATATCAATAAAAAGGTCATAAAGACCTGGAAAACAAACAATCAAGCAGACATACTATACAGGAAATTACCCATTTTGTTGTTGGTGAAGTTAACCAGTCAATTTAGTATAGTTAAGAATTTCCTTTAGGAGAGAACGGAACAACGTTAAACAGCGATTGTGCTGTTCAATTTATTGACACCCACCGGGAAAATATTTATATATATATATATTTAAAAAAATATATATTTAGGACATTTTTGCTGTATTCAGACAGATTAGAAACAGCGGGAAGACTAAACAGTGGTGAGACAAATTGGGAGACAAAGTGGGAAAGAAAGAGACCCGTGGTTGTGTTCACATGCCTACACCACCAGATCATGGAGTCTGAGCCAGGGAAAATCATTTTTATCTGACCAGTCAACAAAAAGGGTCCTTGAGAACTGATGGAAGAAAAACAAGTTAGAAGAATAGAAGGAGCAAAAAAGAAATGTCCACCAGATGGACTGAATACCTGCAGGGGGAAGGAGATGTCCACCAGATGGACTGAATACCTGCAGGGGGAAGGAGATGTCCACCAGATGGACTGAATACCTGCAGGGGGAAGGAGATGTCCACCAGATGGACTGAATACCTGCAGGGGGAAGGAGATGTCCACCAGATGGACTGAATACCTGCAGGGGGAAGGAGATGTCCACCAGATGGACTGAATACCTGCAGGGGGAAGGAGATGTCCACCAGATGGACTGAATACCTGCAGGGGGAAAAGAGTGAAAGCGCAAACGAAAAATACAAAAAAGCAGGATGACAAGTGATGAAGAGGGAAAGAAGAGGTGAAGAAAATAGAAGTGTTGAAGAGGAGTCCTTCTGTGGCAACCATCTCTTTCTCCATAAAATATGAGGTTTGGTAGGCCGAGGAGGATGATAACGGACTATGATTTTTACTAGGTATACTATACTAACATGGAAAATTTGAAACAAGAAACGTGGACTCATCATTTCAATGTCATCACACTAACAAAAACCAGTAGTATGTTTTGAAGTGAAGTCAGACTACACTATATACACACAAAAGTATGTGGACACCCCTTCAAATTAGTGGATTTGGCTATTTCAGCCACACCTGTTGCTGACAGGTATATAAAATCAAGCATACAGCCACGCTATCATCATAGACAAACATTGGCAGTAGAATGGCCTGACTGACGAGCTCTGTGACTTTCAACATGATACCATCATAGGATGCAACCTTTCCAACAAGTCAGTTCATAAAATGTCTGCCCTGCTAGAGCTGCCCCGGTCAACTGTAAGTGCTGTTAATGTGAAGTGGAAACGTCTAGGAGCACCAACGGCTCAGCCGCGAAGTGGTAGGCCACACAAGCTCACAGAACGGGACCGCTGAGTGCTGAAGCATGTAGGACGTAAAAAACGTCTGTCCTCGATTGCCACACTCACTACTGAGTTCCAAACTGCCTCTGGAAGCAAGGTCAGCACAATAACTGTTCACCGGGAGCTTCAGGAAACGGGTTTCCATGGCCGTGCAGCCACATGCACAATGCCAAACGTGGGCTGGAGTGGTGTAAAGCTTGCCGCCATTGGACTCTGGAGCAGTGGAAACGCATTCCCTGGAGTGATGAATCACACTTCACCATCTGGCAGTCTGACGGACAAATCTGGGTTTGGCGGAAGCCAGGAGAACGCTACCTGCCCCAGTGCATAGTGCCAACTGTAAAGTTTGGTGGAGGAGGAATAATGGTCTGGGGCTGTTTGTCATGGTTCCCAGCTAGGCCCATTAGGTTCCAGTGATGGGAAATCTTAATGCTAAAGCATACAATGAGCAACTTTGTGGCAACAGTTTGGGGAAGGCCCTTTCCTGTTTCAGCATGGCAATGCCCCCGTGCACAAAGCGAGGTCCATACAGAAATGGTTTGTCGAGATCTGTGTGGAAGACCTTGACTGGCCTGCACAGAGCCCTGACCTCAACCCCATTGAACACCTTTCGGATTAATTGGAATGCCGACTGCAAGCTAGGCATAATCGTCCAATATCAGTGCCCGACCTCACTAATGCTTGTGGCTGAATGGAAGCAAGTCCCCGCAGCAATGTTCCAACATCTAGTGGAAAGCCTTCCTAGAAGAGTGGAGGCTGTGACAGCAGCAAAAGGGGTCCAACTCCATATTAATGCCCATGATTTTGGAATGAGACGTTGGAAGAGCAGGTGTCCACATACACTACATGACCAAAGGTATTTAAATTCTTCTGCATACTGATGTTCTATGGATATTCAGCCCACTAAGATAGATATGCCATCAGACAAATTACATTGCAAATGCTGCACTTTACCATGAATAAAAATATATAATTTAATTGCAATACATTCATTGGCTACTGACTTTATGTGGAACATTAGCTTATTAATGTGACAAGTTGTTTTTTTGGAAAATGTACATAAATCATTGTATGATTTAACATGAATATTTTAGAAGAGAGTAGTTGAGGACGTGTGTTACATACGAGTTCGTCTGCCTTAGAGACCATGGCTACATAATTCTCATCACAGTCCTCGGAGTCGGTGCTGGAGGCGGTGCTATGCACCGAGGGAGGCCTGGGGGGCATGGGGAACCTGGAGGGACTGAGCAGCATCACACACACACACACTGTTTAACACACCGTCGGTACACACACACACACACACTGTTTAACACACCGTCGGTACACACACAAATTGCAGCAGTGCCTGCAGAGTTCCCTGCAGAGAAAAAATGACTCACTGGAAAAAGACAAAAAGCTAATTTCTAAGACATGACTATTTGTTATGAGGTGACTAAAGTCATGCGTGGAGGGTTAGTGTTCTGATAGAATACCAAACCTATAGTCACATGCAGTAGAAAGGAATTCAACTAAGTTGACACTGACCTAAGGTCAGCTTTACGTTTTACTCCCAAATGGTTAGTATGCGGTGAGCGACAATAATCCTAGATGTGTGTCTAAGGGCCACTTTGACCCTGAGCTGCTGTAGAGGTGAAAGGTCAAAGGGTAAGACACTTACTCCCGAGCAAAAGACCTGGTGACAGGCGAGCGGACAGGTGCCGATGACTCCTCCCACTCAGGTAGGGGCTTGATCTCCAAAGGGGCGGGCTTGGCTGTAGAGGGGAGGGGCAAACACCCCCGTCAATCTCTCTCATCACGTACCATCATTGCAACACAATACATTCCATTCCACCATACAAAAGGTGGTGGGGATGTAGGCTTTCATTTGGCCAACAGAGGTCCCTAAAAGCCACAATACCTCCTTGTAAGACTAAAACTGTAGGCTAGATTCCAATATGAGAAGTTGAGTGTAATACAAAAATGTAATCAATTGGTTATAGGTTTATAGAACACGTCCACATTGAGTGTCCACAGCCAACTGCTCCCGCATGGTTAACGTAACAGAGCCCAATCTGGCAACCCGGGTGCTATAGAAACACATTCAGCATAGCTCCCTCAGCCTGGCTAGAAAACACCATCTGGTGCTGCAGTCTACAGGACAGCAGCACTAACACTTCTCAGCCTACAGTACAGCACTAAACACCCTTCATGCAATCCGGAGAGATATATATATACACACACATATCTGAACAGAACATAAAGAGGGGAAAATATAATTCATCGTACCTGAGCAATAAACATTCTTCCATTACAAATACAATAAAGAGCACATGATAGAATTACATGTTGAAACAGGAGCATGCGGAACAGTGTTAAAAATACAAGAGGTAGTTGGTTAGAACAGTCCATCACTGGTGTGTTTGTGTGTGTCACTAACCTAAGAATCAATTACTGTACTGGTGTAAATCATAAATGCTATTGATTACTTCGAATATGTGGGCTTGAGATTTGGTTGTTGGTGCGGTACACTAGTACACTGACAACGTTCTCCTACGTACTGGAGATCTTCCACCCAGAGATATGATCTTTGCTCCATTTCCTGAAGAAGCCTAGAGGATAACATCTCTAGGGTGTTGGTGAGGTTCAAAAACGTGTTATGAGAACAAAATGTGGAATCGGAAACGACAACTGAACTGAAGAGGGTCCCCGCTGGTCCAGGAGTTAGTTGATTGGATGAGACAGGATACCATGGTGATGTCATAGGTCACAGGAGAACATTCAGAAGCATGCGTTGAGTTCAGACACGTTCGGAGAGAATGAGAGATGAGTATTCAGAACCAAGTTTCAGGCGTCGTTGTTTGGTAGTACCTACCCTTGCGTCGTCTTGGGAACTCCCCTACGGTCTGAGAGTCGGTTCGCTCTAAACCAACCCCCTTTGCTCTTATTATTTTAGGACTCTGACCTGATTGGTTAAAAAAAGAAGACTTTTCACATTACCATCATTGATAAAACGATGACATCATTGTAACCCCTATTTTAATAAAACCCTGCCATGCAAAGCCGACAGATCAACAGACAGAGACAACTCACTACTTCCACCCTGCCATGGCTTCGTCCCTATTGGTGTATACCAGTATAGACAGGACCATCGCCATGGCAACAGCGGCCGCTAACATTTCCCATCATGCACCTCACTCCACGCAACATGGTTGTGACTAGAGGGAGTACAGCTACGACCGGAAGTGACTTTTCATAGCAGGTTAGGAGAGCATTTTCCTAACCTTAACTTATGTCTCCTAACCTGCTGGGTCAATTCTCCTAACCAGCTATGAAAAACTAACTTCCGGTCGTAGCTGTACTCCCTCTAGTCAGAACCCTGTAACATGGCTGGCCTCAGACTTGACAGGACAACAACATGCACCAGTATGAGTGTGGAAGATCATTTTTAGTGCAACAACACATCCACAACAGCAGACAATAAAAGCGCACATGTATCTGTACACCAGCAGACCGACGTTATAACCTCATGTATAACCCTCACTACAGCCAGAGAACACAGCGCACCCCAGATAAAACCATGGCAGACATTTAGAACAGAGCCATAAGGAAAGTGAATGATGCTACTTGTTGGCATCGACCACAGATGCTTCAGCCTCACAAGACCTCGCCTACAGAACCAAACCAAGCAAGAGAGGCCCAATCCCAAATGGACCCCTGGACCCTATTCAATTGTGGAGATCTGAGAGGAATTGATTTGTTAAAGCAATATGGTCAAACTTCCACCAAGTGCATAGGGTCTAGCGGTGGATTTGATTTGGGATTTGTACCAGAGCCAGCGAGCCAGAGGGAAGGCTCGAGAGATTAACCCTGAAGCCAACAGAACACAACAACCCTACAAGAACACACAGGCTGGACAACAGAGGTCCGAAACTCAGCAGGTGGATAGCAGTGGTGGTTAGGTGAGGACAGAGATTGCATTGAGATGGAAGTTCACGGTGATGGCCCATGGTTATGAAAAACTCAAGCAACTGTTTGCCGATCCCTTTGTCGCCGTAATAAGGAGCCCCTGACTACAGTAACATTCCAGTCTAACATGTCCTTGCACCGAACCACTCACATCCAGCACCCCATGATGACACCATGGAAGACACAGGAATGAAAATAACCAAGAGTCAGTGACCTGAAAGTTAAAGCTCTAAGCCGTGAACAGAGAGGGACTGACTTCAGGATTTCTATCATATTCCCCTTTCTTCTCTACCATTGACAGTGACTGGTAATGACCTCTGCTTTGGGTCTGCCTCCCCCGTGGGATATTCAAATCCTTCCTGCTCTAGATTGAAATGTCCCCTGGTGGGTCAGGAGGGGGTTGTTGCTTCATCAAAGAGGCCCTTTCAGAGGGGGGCACGACAATGGGGATAGAGGTGACCGCTCTGGGCGCTCCATGGTGATGGTGGCCCAGGCCGGTCACCTCCCCCAAAGCCCCGGAGAGGGCCCCCTGAACTCAGGGACAAAGGTCCCTTTGAATGGGGTGAGGGGGATAGAAAATGAGGAGAGCAGGCTAAGCTAAAAGAGAATGCTGAGAGGAGGGTGGAGGAGGTGAGAGGGAGAGGATAGGCTAGTGGGCTAAACTAAAAGAGAAGGCTGAGAGGAGGGTGGAGGAGGTGAGGGAGAGGATAGGCTAGTGAGCTAGTGGGCTAAACTAAAAGAGAAGGCTGAGAGGAGAGTGGAGGAGGTGAGTGGGAGAGGATAGGCTAGTGGGCTAAACTAAAAGAGAAGGCTGAGAGGAGGGTGGATGAGGTGAGTGGGAGAGGATAGGCAAGTGGGCTAAACTAAAAGAGAAGGCTGAGAAGAGGGTGGAGGAGGTGAGAGGATAGGCTAGTGGGCTAAACTAAAAGAGAAGGCTGTGAGGAGGGTGGAGGTGAGAGGATAGGCTAGTGGGCTAAACTAAAAGAGAAGGCTGAGAGGAGGGTGGAGGAGGTGAGAGGGATAGGATAGGCTAGTGGGCTAAACTAAAAGAGAAGGCTTAGAGGAGGGTGGAGGAGGTGAGAGGGAGAGGATAGGCTAGTGGGCTAAACTAAAAGAGAAGGCTGAGAGGAGGGTGGATGAGGTGAGAGGGAGAGGATAGGCTAGTGGGCTAAACTAAAAGAGAAGGCTGAGAGGAGGGTGGATGAGGTGAGAGGGAGAGGATAGGCTAGTGGGCTAAACTAAAAGAGAAGGCTGAGAGGAGGGTGGGGGAGGCTTTGTCTAGAACACTGTGTACATTGAGAGAGGTCTAGAACACTGCCAACATTGAGGAGAGGAGCAAAGGGTGAGCATCAACAATCTGCACTCCTGTCTGATGCCATACAGGAATTGTATAATGACACATTTTGAAGTGTTGTACTTAAGCAATAAGGCACCTCAGGGGCACCTAAGGGCTGTTCTCAAGCACGACGCAATGCAGAGTGCCTGGATACAGTCCTTAGCCGTGGTATACGGTCTGATATACCACAGCTTTTAGCCAATCAGTATTCAGGGCTCGAACCACCCAGTTTATAATTCAAAATAATGCAATGGTAATCTGCCTTTCATAACCATGAGCCAGCACATGTAAATGTGCGTGAGTTTGAGTTGAATGCCAGGATTTAGAGAGACAAGCAGTTGTGAAAACGTTGATGCAACAGCAGATAAAGACAAACGTACCAAGATTCTCTCTCATTCAAAGACACACCCCTTTACACCCCCATTCCCATTCACAGCCACACCCCTTCACCCCCCAGCCATCCACCCATCCTCCCTGCCCCCCTCACCTTTGCGGTCCGGTTTGAGGTTGCGGTCCACGGGCGGGGGCTGACAATCGCTGATGAGCATGGGCCTGCGGGGTGGGGTATTGGGGCTTGAGCGAAACCCCATGTGGGCCGGCGGGGGAACCTGCTTGCCCAGGGAGAACTCTAAGGTGCCCGGGCCCGGGGTCATGGGGACATAGTTGGGTTCCATGATGGGTTCACAGCCCGACAGGCTACCGGAGCGGTGGTGGGACGGGGAGTTGGCGCTCATGGGTACGTAGTTCTGGTCAACTTCCTCCATGGACTGGCTGCCCACTGGCATCATGCCTTTGTTTTTCTGGAGGGGAGGGGGGGCAGAGAGAGAGGCAGGCTACATGAGGGCATAGACAAAAAGAACGTACACACACACACACACAAGAAAAGTAGTAAGAGCATACAAGCTTCCCTTATCTTAATCTGCACCTTAGTACACTTCAAAACTCCATCGTCATAACAGTCCAATACTTGGAAGGATCAGTATCAATGTGAGAGGTCCTTTACGTTGATCGTTTTAAACTGATTTCAGGAGCATGTCGTGTAAAGACTGACCAAGTAGCTGTTGAAGCTTTCGTTGAAGTCAAACGAGCAGCTCTTGTCAGAGGGAAACGTCCGAGGGATATCGTAACAGTCCTGGGAGCCCAAATCTGCAACAAACATGACAGAACATTTAAAACCAGTGTAAACACAACATAACCAACAGTATAGTAGTCTAGGTAGGGCTTACAGCATTATGAATCAAAATGGGGTTAAATACTAAATAAAAAGGGAATACAAATGCACCACTGGAACCACAGTAAGTGTTGAACAGGGAAGTCTCATCTCGGCACTAATGCAGCTGGACTATAGTTGCCGTTCTTGCTCTGGTCATCATGGGTAACTTCACACTAATGGATTTCAGACAAACAGGATGATACGACTTGGAAGGCCGCCAGACTCTAAAGCCAAGGCAAGCAAAGCCTACTCTGGTACACAACGGACTAGACAAACGGGGAATCCCGGGACATTTGCAAAATGTCTTTGTGTTAGTTTAACAGACCCGTTTCATGTTAAAAATGATAGGAACAGACTTGGACCGGATGTAGCTGGGCATAATGTTTTATCTTGAACTTTAACCTCTGATGCTTTTTTGGTTGTGTAAATGATTGTCCTTCAACAAGTAAAATATTATTATATTTTGTTTTGTTTTGGGGGGGATTACCAGAGGCCACCACCAGAGGGGGTGATGAGGAGAGGGCCTCAGTGTTGTTTCTCTGTTGCTAGTCGAGAAAATGGGTTGGGAGCATCGACTGTACATGGAGGTTGGGACTGAGACACCAAACTGCTTTCTCCTAAACTCTGAAGTATGTGTTGTCTGTCTGCATGGTAACCGAACACCACTAATACTGCTACACCAGATGTCGTTGGAGGCAAGGCAGTCTTCAGCTGTGAAAAAGTATTTGTAATTAGCCATTCAAAAACACATCTGTCGCATCAAGATAATTATCCTGGAGGATTAGACTCTTGCTTTGCTCTGCAGATGATAGTGTTGGCTGACAACAGCACACACCAGCCATGTGTCGTTATGAACATCCTGTCGTTGCTAGCTAGCGTATTTAGCCTTTATAATGATGCACACATATATCACTTAGCCTCATGATTAGTGAAAGGATGTGGTACTCTGTCACTTAGCAAAAAGTGAGAGTGAAATGGAATGCTTGTGATCAATTATATATGTTTCTCATCTATTTGACAGGACTAATAAATCAGGAACAATTAATCAAGATCAATCAATGAGCCATACCTTTCCTGAGGCGTGATGAGTCCATGGTGCCGATGGTGTTGCTCCTCAGGGCCTTGTTCCCGGCGCTGGTGGGCACGCAGTAGTTCCCATCCGTCTCCGACATGGAGCGCGGCACGCAGTATGTGTCCGTGGGTGAGCGCTCCGCGGGGGGCGGCGGGTGCCCCGGGGTCAGGGAGCTGAGGGAAGGCTTGGGGGGCCGGGGCGGAGGCATCCCATCCCCACCCTCAGACCCACCACTCGCTGGACCTCGAGGCACCTGATAGGTACAGTTACTGCCTGGTGTGGGAGGAATATCGTAGCTAACCGACAGGTTCCTCATCTGAGTCTCCATGGAGGGCTTCCGCGAGGGCGTGTTGAAGACATAGAGCTCCGGGGCGTCGCCGTCGACCGGGACGGGGGGCGAGGAGGCGGAGGCCGACTTGGGAAGGAGCACAGTGTCCTGGGAGTAGGAGCGGGGGAGGTGGTAGAGGCTGGAAGAGAGGTCGCCTCCTCGGGAAGGCGGAGAGTCATAGATGGAGGAGGCGGAGGAGGGGTGAGGGGGCAGGACAGAGGAGAAGAAGCCGTTGGCGTGCTTAGAGGAGGAGCTAGTGGAGGTTGGCGTGCGGTGGGCGGGGACGTTGTCGTTCAGGTCCGTCTCTGACGAGGTTGACTTGGAACACTCAGCGTGGGCTCTGTGGCAACGGCACAGATATATAAACATCAGAAGGCTGAATGATGTGTGAACATTTCACACACACTTCAACATAGATTAGTGATATGGGTTACAGCAACAGAACCACCAATAACTCCTATTGAGGCCCACTGGATATGTTGTTGAGCAGATCGTATTGAGTTGTAGGTTCAGTATAATGATCCATGTTTCATCCTGTGGATCATTTCAAAACATGCAGGGTCAAACACTGCACGGTCCTTTGCCAAAGGTCTATTGACATATTAAGCTATTCTGGATCATTCCTCACTTCCCTGTGAGAACAGCCAGGTGCTTCATTTTGGATTCATGATCACTTCTCAAACACATCAATCCCAGAGGTTAAGTGCTGGGTTAGTTTTGTGTGTGTATGTGTGTCTACATATATATGTGCATGTTTTTGAACCTGTGTGACTTTGTGCACAAGTGTGTGTGTATGCATGCATGCGTGTGTGTGTCACTCCACACTAGACAGGCTGCTCCAGACTCACTGATTAACCTGGGGAGGAGAAGGAGCCCCTTTGCTCTCACACTCCTCCAGGAGGAGGTACTCCTGGGGGAGAGGAGTCACAGAGCTACACCACCACACACAGAGAGGAGGAGGAGAACCACATCAACAAGAGAGAAGAGGCACTGAAATATGGACAACATATAGAGACAGTACAAGAGACCTACTAAAGCACACAACATACTAAAGCACACAAGAGGGTAGGGGAGGAGTGCGAGAGAGGGCGGGGGAGGAGAGCGAGAGAGGGCAGGGGGGGAGCAGTGTGGGGTGAGGCTAAAGACACCATACTTCATATTAAAAAAAACAAGAGTGACAAACCTAAAGTACATTCTAACAGGAGACAGATGGAGATGAGATGTCAGAGAAACACCGAGGGAAATGTCACAACACCTCTCCACTCTGTACTGATGGCAGAGTTGCCCTGTCACATCATGGACCCCACACCCACCTGTTGGGCTCTGGCTTCTTGCTCTCACAGTTGACCAGCCACAGGTAGTCCTGGGGTTCGTCCAGGCTGGACTCCGAGTCCAGGTGGCGCACGCTGACCGGCTGGTAGGGAGGGGGCACGTTGGTCAGCATGGCCGGAGGACCCCCCAGGCCAGGGTGAGGGGGCGTGTCCACCACTGAGCCACCGCTGGCCGCCTGGTGGGCAGCCTTTGCCGCTTCTGTGGGGAAAAAAAGAGGGGGGAGGGAGGGAGAAGAGGGGAGACAGTCAGAACATAGTTAGGACAATGTTGAGAATGCTGCCATGCACAACAGTTATTTCCAAAACGTACATGTTCTGTTGTGAGATTATAGGTGTTTGTATGGTTAGATTTCTGACTTGTTTGTGTACAGAAAACAGTATAATGTTCTATAAAAGCACTACAGAGTAGTGGGAATTGTATACCGAACACATGACTGAGATACCGCAAGATACATCAGTACAAAACAGGTGATGAGTCAGACTTGAAGGACACATTGTACATACACAGGCATGCATGCGCACTCTCTCTCACACACACACACACACACACACACACGTATGTGAACCACGCAAACACCGACTTTCACTAGACTGTCAAGTCTTCACAATCAATGATTACGCATGAGAAGTACAACCATGAAATTAAAATGTAGCATTACATGTACATTACAGTTTGATGGAATCTACTGAGGAAAATATAACAAACCCAAATGCTTCCATTCTTCCTACAGCTGTTGTATCTGCCAATGTTATTCACACCATTAATACTCAGCTATATTTTTATCCAAATCTGTTTTGCCTTTTGAATCCCAACCATGGCCAGACAGCATTTCCTCAAGGTCTCTGCCTTGTCCTTCTCCATATAGGTCTGTGTGGAGACTACTGTGCTTGGTTGGGCTCTATTCATAATGTATTCTCTCTGCCTGCATTACTCCCCACCTACACTTCTCAGTGTACGCACACGTACACCATCTTTGAGTGGCTCCCTAAGTGCTCAAGCTCAAGGATGCGCACCCTGAGATCACAGCTGCTCTCTGAATCTTTACTCTCCCGCTTGTCCCATCCCGCTCTTCCTCTCCTCCACTGTTCTCTTGTACACCCTCTCGCTCAAATCGCGCCCCAATCAGTCACTATTCTCCTGCTTTATCCTGTGCACTCTCCTTCTCGCCCTTAAATCACTCCCTATACATTGCATCCCTTCATCTCTCCGCCTCTTCTCCCCATTCCCCTCTTCAGTTCTCTCCCTACCACTCTCCCCTCACTACTATACTGCTTTATACACTATCACTCACTCTCTCCATCCCCTTGTTTGTCTGGTCTTATGTGCTGATTCACCCAGGCAGCAGCATCTCCCCCTCCCACACCGCTGGGATACAGCCCTGCTGCTCCAGCCCCCTCCACTCGCTGACATTTCCCCAGCCACGGTGCACCTTCGCCTGGGCGCGGGAGTGGGCTGAACTGTCCCCTGGGCTGTATGATCAACGAGCGAGACTTCGCGAGGCACAGAGAGCAGTAGCCAAGGCAATATGAGAGCCACGCCGCTCCACCACAGAAATCTGCACGGGTATTAAGACAAACTTGCTGCTTGAAACCATAATAAACTCAACATTCCAAAATGGCCCCATAGAGACGTTGTGGTTGAAGTTACACTAGAACAGGGAGGGTAGGATACAGCCACAACACTGAGGAAGGAGTGAAGCTGACCTTGTTGGAAACATGGTCGCCCCGTTGTCATAGATGTAGCGGGTACTGCTGATATCATAGTCCAGGTCATTTCTCCTCAACTAGGGCCTCTAACCTTCTGATTAAACCCACATGCATTACAATAGTGAGTTTAGATTATAGGGTCCATTTCTGCAACTCAACCACGGCCTAAAATTAACACGCACCAGCTGCAAAATGCAGGTAGATTTTGGCATTGGTTTTGTTTCCTAGCTGGTAAATGAATCGCACAAAGTCAAAGAACTACGAATCATATATAGCCTATACCACCTCTGCTGCAACACTGCCTGGGCTGGAGGCTGTGTGCACCTGAAGAGTGAAAGATTCATTTTTAGAAGCTCTACCCACAGGCATAAACAATCTAATTTCCAGAAAAATGTCAGTCTACTGATGTGAGACTTTGTCCTTGTGTTTTTTGGCCATTTACATTGTTTTGTTCACAAGCTAGGTTGTTTTTCTATGTTTGGGTTTCAACAGCTAGAGAGGACAAGACACTCTCTTACTAGTCAGACTCAATCTCACAGGCACAAACATGAAGACTGGATTTGCGTTTCCACGGTAACCCTGCTCTTAAAGGGACAGGTTAACATCGGTCTCATCTGTGATAGTTTTGTTAAATTTAATTAAATTTACCACATTACTTCTTACTAGTAATAAATGTATTGTTTTAGAAAAATTACAAAGCATGCTCATCCGTTTTGAGTGGCTGGTAGATTTTTCAATATAAAAAAATAGAGGTAATTTTAGGCCCTGAACTCGACAGTACCTCCCATGTCAGCTGAGAGGGAAGTTCAGGTCCGGAGGCACCTGTATGTGGCCCCACTGATGACGGTGGGAATGGACGTAGAAAGAGGAACTCTAAATAAACCACAATTCTGGTTTGGTGGGCCCCACTCACTCGCTTTTCCCTGAGTAAGCGCGCGCGTGCAAATGAAGTAACGAATGTGAGAGAACAAATGAGAGGGAGAACATAGGACTGACAGAAAGACCGCGAGAGAAAACAAATGAGAGCAACTGAGAAAGGGGGAACAATAAAGGTAGAGAAGGAGAGAAAGTGGCAGTGGGGCTCAGCTTAGGGAGGGAGGGGGGGGGCACACAATGCTTTAATTATACAATACAGGGAAACGTGGTAACGTGAACCCACCTGAAGACACGGCTCATTAGGCCTCATTAAGCCTGTGCTGGAAACAAAGGCTGCTTGGCACAGTGTCCAAACCTACACTACACCAGGATATGATCCTTATGTGAATGACACGTGTGGGGAAAGACTACCGTTTCCTCATGCATATCACTGTTCTGTTGCATTTCTGCCTTTCTCTCACTGTATAGACACATCTGAGTTCCTCTCGTGTGTGCGTGCCTGCGCAGGGATGTGTGTAGCATCATTACCGTCGTCCGTGGGGTTGAAGCCGCAGATGTCACAGATGTAGCGGACCCACTTGTTCATGTCGTCCTCCGTGTCGGCCACCAGGTAGAAGACGCGGTCGATGGTCTTGATGTCGAAGATGAAGCTGTGCTCCAGGTCCTTCTTGTTGAACGTGAGCCCTGCGTCCACCTGTGGGGGGCATGTAGCTGTAGCATTACCAACCACATTACAGTAGGGCTTAGCATTAGCATAACAAACAATAGGGGTAACAATATCCGTTGTAGCCACAGTAGCAATAAGCCACAGTCAATGTCATTACTGTTATAACTGCCTTTTAGCAGTATTAGCTAGTGGTACTGTAGCATTACTAGGACCATTAGTTTTCCCTGATCACGTGACCTGACAAAAAACGTATTACATAACTAGGGTCCAGAGTAACAAACTCCGGGCCCTAATCAGCCGTAGCATAAGTAGTGTTTCACCTGTTCACACAGGTTGAGGTCGATCACACGGATGGGCTTCTTGGCGTGATCATTCTTGTAGTACTCCAGCACGTCTGGGTCGCCCGAGAGACGGCCGCTGCGGAGAACAAACCACCGCTTCTTCCATGCCTGCAGAGAGACGGGAGACATTTTAATGTTGATGATCTGTTCACATAGCATCCCTTACTTAAAAATTCCACAGTACACCCCGAAAACCTCCCCCACTCCCTCTTGAAAAGCTTAACAAACCCCTGAAGACTTCACAACAACCCACATTTTTGGGCATGGCCTTGTCCTAGAGTGGCTCAGGGGACTAGAGAAGAGCGAAAGAGAGAAAGAGGGACAGAGAGAGACGGACCGAGAGAGAAAGGTCACTGTGTTCGCTCATACGGCTCCATTCCTGGCTGACCAAAGGCTGGACAGGGGCTTTGTTTTTCCACCCTGGCCTCTGTGTGCTTCTTTCTAACTCTCCCTCTAGCTATCCCTCCCTCTCTATCGCTCTTTCCTCTGGTCCTGTAAGCCACACAAGGACATGCCTGTGTTCAAAATTCACCCACTCTCCCCCTCTTCTTATATCCCAATCCATCCCTCTACAGCCTCTCCATCTCTCTCCTCTGAGCCCCACTAGGACAGACATGCCAGAACTGTGTGTCTGGAACACCCAGAGCCAACAGTCACCACAGACAGACATAGTTTGGTCTGGTTAGGTCTAGTAGCCCGACTGCGGAAGAGCACAACCAACCACTCTAAAAAGGGCCACAGGCAATTAGGATTTTACAATAGGATTTGTCTATGAGACACAGGTTCCGTCCGAAATGGCACCTTATTCCCTATATAGTGCCAAACTTTTAACCAGGGCCTATAGGGAATAGGGTTCCATTTGGTACACAACCACAGAGCTTCCAAGGCAGATAGGGTGTAAACACAGGGCACAAGACCCAGACAATGGGATATTGCATAGAAAAATTATCCAAATAGAAACCCATTCTATTTCTATGGCAGATTTAAGACTGTGGGATGGATAGGGTTGACAATGTGGAGTGGTTTAGTTTTAGTTGCACAAAGGCACTAAGAAAAAATCCCAGGTGTCAATGATCATCAGGCACTACCATCTGAAAGTCAGTCAGAGGAGGGAACGAGACAGAACCAAGTGAGATGCCTAAACAGGAGTCTGCTCACTAATGCTTTTATTTTTTTTTACAAATGAGGCCCGGCCCATCTAGATGTCTTGTCACCTTGTTAATTTGTTCAATGAAACCTGCTCCCTGAACTAGGAGAAGCTAACTCAAGGATAATAGGGGCTAAAAAGCACATGATGAAAACAAACTGTGGCTAATTGCTATGAGCCACCAACTCGCTGAGTCACTTATGCTAAGCTTGAGTTTTTTGGAAGGATTCATACCCAGATTGCAGCTTTAATTGTGCTTAATCACTCCGCTTCAGGTTGAGCAATATTGTGGAGCGAAATAGACTGCCTATCAATGGACACTTGATAGAGGTATTGAATATTGAACAGTGAAATTGGATACAAAAGATGACATAACAGAAAACAAATGCTGTTCATGGAATTTCAAACTAGGAGGGGAAACCAAACCAGTAGAAAAACAACTCCCCTTGGAGATCAGAGCCCTGGCCTCACCCGAGCACAGCAACGGCCTGTGAGGAATGCAAACTAAAAGCTTTGTTGTTGTTTTTTCGGGTTAAGATTTTAACCGGATTAACAATGCTGTGTATTTTTTTCGCCCTCCCTTCAATTGTTTTTCCATCCACAGAGTTCCCTTTGTTAGCGGGCCAAGCTCCGGGTAGGGACGAACAGCCAGGAGGAGAGGAGAGAGAACTCCGGGTGGGAAGAGCATCGTCCTGCTGTCCTACTCTGTCAACAGGAGAGTCGACCCTGGAGAAATAAACAGGCTGGCTGAAGGAGAAACTTCACATGGGCGAGCGGGCGCGTGCGCGCGCACACACACACACACACGGCAGAAACACAAACAGAGAAATGCACGTTCACACACACTTCGAAATTCTAATAGACCTACATTCATGGCACAACCCTGCAAAAAACCCTAACACTCCTTACAGTCATGAAGTAAACATCCCGTCGCAGGGTTCAAGAGGTCTGCTTGACCCCGCCCTGCTCCCACACAGTATGCTCCACAAGAAACTCTGCCCTAAAATATCAACATTTAATAATCACTGTTTATTCAACCATAAAACATGAACAACCAAAAACAGCCTCTAGATATCAATACACAGAGCAATAAACTCCGTCTGTGTAGAACTGGTCCTGTCCAGCATGAACTGCAGCCTAACCTAACCCAAGCAGCACACATTAGCATGTTGTTGTTGTGCTGCTCTGTTGCGGTCAGACAAAAGGAGTGCGACCCCTCTCTCTGGTACATGACAAAGCACTCTGGGCTCAGGTTACCCTGTGGGGACACAGACAGGGCCATGGGGTGAGGTTACACTGGGGGGGGAAGAGCGAGAGGTTAGGCCAGGCCTGGGTCGTGTTCATTTTTGCTAAGAATTTCTTATTGGACAAGCTCAGGTAGTCCCTTCCCGTTTCAGTGCTTTTTATACCATTTGGTGCCTAATGAAAACAACCCTGGTTTAAACAGACATGGGGACATTTGACAGATGCTCTTATCCAGAGCAACTTACAGGAGCAATTATGGTTAAGTGCCTTGCTCAACACAGATCTTTCACCTAGTTGGCTTGGGGATTCGAACCAGAGACCTTTCAGTTACGAGCCCAACGCTCTTAGCCACTAGGCTACCTGCCACTCTGCTGCTGTCCATAGTACCAGCTGGTCTGACTAGTTTCAAAGGTGCTGGTTAAGAGCTTGTTGAAGAAGCCTTGTTTGAGTGGTGTTTCATTGCAGCTTCAATACAGAGTGAGTTTTGCAAGCCTACTTGATTCATGGGTGCTTTTCCCATATTAGCATGATAGTAGACAGTGTGTAGTGGTGCGAGGAAAACGGTCAGGGATGGAGAGCTGTGTGAGAACATGCGCAATGAGAATCACTCTCAAAAGCTCTTTCTCCACCGACCCACACACCCCATGTGGCCATTCCATTCATCACACCTCGCCTCTAGTTAACACTTAGCTAACCTGGTCCCTGTAAACCCCTGCCATGTTCCTATCCAGTGAAACTGCACGCAACCAGAAATGCCATTGGTGTCTCCAGCCAGACAGCCAATGGCATCTCGCTGACACATACTTTCTATTGTCAGTGGAAAACAGTCCAAAAAGCTCTTCACAACAACCACACATGACAGTGTGTGATGCACACAGTAGCTGAATAGCAGCAGTGTTAGACAGTAACTGTCCACAGACCTAGCCTGGTTCCAGATCAGTTTGTGTCGTCTTGCCAACTCTTATGACAGTTAACACTTGTGACAGTTACCATAAGAGATGGCAAGACCGCACAAACAGATTTGGAACCAGGCCAGCACAGACCTACCTTGTGCTATCGATCCTGAAAAGGCCAGCAGGGGCAATGAAGACTCTAGCAGTGCTGAACCCCTGTTACTGTCCTCTCCTCCATTGTAGTCAATGAGGCACAGAACAGTCAATAATCCAATAGTCCCCACAAACTGATCTGAGAGCAGTCGTTACTGATCACAGAACACAGCTAATCCAAGTTGATCTACTTCACAAGGCCCAAGACGATAGAGTAGATCTCAACTGATCCCAAATCAGTCCTTACATACAACCAACCAAACAATCCAAGTAGTAACCAAGTGTGTGTTGACTCTTCACTGTCTGGGGGAGTGGAGTGGGACGGGGTGTGACAAGACAGAGGAGCCCCTGGTGCAGCAGCTGTCCCCCCCTCCTCCCTCTCTCCAAGCGCCCTCCCCTGCCCTCTGATAGGGTGTGATGCAGGAAGAGACCCCTGTGCCCGCTCCAGCCTCCAGCCAGACAGAGACACCATTGAGGGGATGACCGGGAGGGCTGGATGGGGGAATGCCATCCGAGTGGAGTCACACTGTTGCCATCAGGGCCCCACTGACCCAGAGACAAAGACAGAGAGGAGAGGGGGGAGAAGGGGAGAGAGATGGAGTGTCTGAGAGAAGAGAGAGGTAAAGGAGGACGACAAGAGTTAGTGAGAAAGAAGATAAGCGGGAGAGAGAAAGCTAATACAATATACTTGAAGCACTTTACCACATTGGGGGTTTCTCCCCCATTGAAGACTGGTTATGGGGTGTGGTGGGTGAATCAGAGTGACAGGGACAGACGTTAGGGAAGGGGGTAACAGTGGGTGGGGCACAGGGCCCTCAACCGCCACATTCCTGGCTATGGCCTTGGTCCTGCCCTCAGCCCTGGCCTCCTATCCAGAGAACAGTGGCCTTTGTTGGGCTTGACTTTATCAAGCTGACCCCTGGAATATCTGGAGCTCCAGGGCTTGAACCTTCTGCCTGATAGATAGGGGCCAAAAGGGGCCCAGAGTTTTAAAGATTCCCAACTACCTAATCGTCTGCCCATTCATATGTATTTACATACTGGAGTCTTGACATATCTACTGCTGTACATATGATGTAGTAGATCTTGTGTAAATTCATGCAGTGCTATTTGGCTGATAATTTGATTTATGCTGATATTTCTTGATTACCAGTGTAAAAAAAAAAGATAGTTTACATTTTACTGCATTGCTAGGAGCTAGTAAACCATTCTCTGCATCTGCTACATCAGCTAAATTGTGTACGTGACCAGTAATCAATTGATTTGATTTGATTACTGTACCAACACTGACATACTGGGAAGTTGGCAACAATACCAACCCATCATACAGCATGATGTAGCCTAGAGTCTGGTTTATTATAGTGATCTACACAGACCCAGATTAAAACCAAACACCAACCCATCATACAGCATGATGTAGCCTAGCGTCTGGTTCATTATAGTGATCCACACAAATACAGATTAAAACCAAACACCAACCCATCATACAGCATGATGTAGCCTAGCGTCTGGTTCATTATAGTGATCCACACAGATACAGATTAAAACCAAACACCAACCCATCATACAGCATGATGTAGCCTAGCGTCTGGTTTATTATAGTGATCTACACAGATACAGATTAAAACCAAACAACAACCCATCATACAGCATGATGTAGCCTAGCGTCTGGTTCATTATAGTGATCCACACAGATACAGATTAAAACCAAACACCAACCCATCATACAGCATGATGTAGCCTAGCGTCTGGTTTATTATAGTGATCCACACAGACCCAGATTAAAACCAAACACCAACCCATCATACAGCATGATGTAGCCTAGCGTCTGGTTCATTATAGTGATCCACACAGATACAGATTAAAACCAAACACCAACCCATCATACAGCATGATGTAGCCTAGAGTCTGGTTTATTATAGTGATCTACACAGACCCAGATTAAAACCAAACACCAACCCATCATACAGCATGATGTAGCCTAGAGTCTGGTTTATTATAGTGATCTACACAGACCCAGATTAAAACCTAACACCAACCCATCATACAGCATGATGTGGCCTAGCGTCTGGTTTATAATAGTGATCCACACGGACCCCGATTAAAACCACTCCTGTACTTAGTGTTTATAATGGAGAATCTTCTTTGAAAGCTATTTAAAGTAGTCCAGGCGTGGGCTTAATCTCTGTGCAACCGCCCTCGACTGTTCTAACAAACTAACATCTATTACATAGTCTAACTGTGGCACCTCTCATAATAAACAACCAAATGATGATGTAATAGTGAAAGTGAACATTCCAGAAGGATAAGCGCACCAGCTGGTTGGGGAGTTCCACCGGGCTCTAATCCTAATCAAAGAATGTTCTGGAAGGGGAAGAGAGAAGAAGAATGGGACATTATGCCACCATTGAGGACAGTGATTAATGACAAGCTCCGGTACTGTAGCTAGAAATGAGGCCAGACAGCTGGAGGAGCTGGCTGGTGTTTAACAACCGTGAGACTGCAGCACCTTGGAGTAGGACTGCTGCCGATCTAGGATCAGTTTCACCTTTTCGATAGATCTTAATGAATACGATTACATAGACAGGCCAGACCTGGATCCTCGATCAGCGTTCCTACTTTGAGATACTATGTTAATATGGGCCGAGCAACATAATATTCAATATATTCTTTATCATTGCTAACTACATAGTAGCTTCTTCCTGCACTTATGAGGGCTAATTCTATTGCAATTAAAAAGGTTGCTAATGCACCTGAAGAGCCTTTAAGAGCGCAGATGGCTATGGATGGTCCTCCAGGGTAGATAAATGGCACACTTAAGCACATCCATATACTTGACATATCTGATGGTTTGAGAGTTAAAGCTAGAATCCTTAAATTGCACTACAATCATTTTTGGTCTTATAAATTAATGATATATACCCATTAACTTAGTTCAACTGTCATAACCCATCAGCACCCAAAATATCAGCTTGTTTTACTCCCATGTTTGTTAACTAAGTAAATGTAAACAAACAAGCCTCAAAACATGGTTAAAACTATCATTTTGATATCATGGCTGGTCGGTCTATGAATGAGACTGGTTCTATTTCTTTAGGTCCATTCCTTAACAAAACAGAAGCGGGTGGAGGCTTTATTGTTTCAAACAAATAGTTCAACTTTAAGCAAGGCAGGCCTTGGGCTTTTTGGGATGCCTGCCACAGTAGCATTTGGAGCAAAAGAGAGAACCGTCAATTGAACATATAGGACGGTGTTGTTCCTAGGATACCAGCGCCAGCGACTGACTAGCAGGCGAAAGGTGACGCTGAAGTCATTTGTAAGTGTGAAATGGGCCCTGGCTCGTGTGCCAACGAGGGCTAATGTGGCACAGCGTGTGCCCTGCTGGACCAATGGGCTGGAACAGCGGAGTCCAGTCCGTTTGGAGCAACAACAGGACCCACTAACTACATAGCCACTGCTAACCATAAGCTCTTGGGTTGGTCCTAATAGTGGAAACTGACAGTGTTTGGTTGGACAGGTCAGGGATTTAGCCATGGTGCTAGTCTTGCGGGGGAAATTAGCTGTTACAGCCAACTTTAGCTTGGTTGCTTCTTCATAAAGGGCCTACCTGCACATTGAACAGATATTCCCACATTGAGCCAGGTGGGGTGGTGAATGGTTCAGGGGGTGTGTTACGATGTCAGCAGCTCAACAAGGAGTACCACAGATTGGCCTCGTAATCAACTGACTCACCCAGGCATGAGCCAAGAACAGGAGATGCACACAAAGAAGACCGAAAACAAACTTGGCACTGGAATCGGATATGCACTACAGTAAACCAGGAAATTAACTTGAAGGGTTTAATCTGTCTTGATAAGTGTAGCGAACCAACGTAACACCACGAGACGAATCATAACCCACTGACTGACTGGGTTACATAACTGATTACAGAGGTTACTGGGGCCGTTTGTGTCGGAATTTGTGACCAGAGCCCAGCTGTCCCAACTACATATATAAACACACACAGCTGCTACCTTTGAGAGGAAAGACTGAGCCAGGCACACTGGCTTGTGTTCAGTGTGTGTCAAACATGTCAGGGCAGAGTCCCGGGCTACCACCGCTCGTGCTGCTGGCACTGCCACCAACACATGTCAGCTGCAGCAGTCTGCCTAGCACAGTCAGACAGTCACCTTCGCTGACAACAACCACCTCTCACCTCCTGCTCCATTATATTTAACACTGCAGGCCTATGCTGCCTAGTGACAAGTGAAAGCATGTTGGTTGGTACAATATGAAAACAAAAATCAAGGCCAAGTTTACATTCTTTTAAATGTTTTTGTCATTTAGCAGACCCTCATACAGAGCGACTTACTGTACATACAAGTCACGTAAAAAGTAGATCATTAGTGTTAAGGAAATAAGGTTGCCATTTACAAAGGCAATTGACCGCTGAAAACGTTGCCTCACCTTTCAAAGTACATCCATTAAATGCATCGTAATGGCTGAGACTCAGTTTCTGCAGGGGAGTGATGTCACTCACTATTGACGCTATGGTAAACCCTAACCAACTCACCAACCTCAACCACATCAAAAGCCACTTTCCTCATTTCCCCATCTACTCATTACCAGATGGATTGGGATTCCCTTCCTTCCCACTTCCCTGTGCTCCAAGGGCTAGAATAGGTCATACTGCATCTTCCTAGACGATACTCCGGGAGGTGGTATCTGCATGAGGTCTAAATGCACACGCCCAGTGGTTAGCTCTGAGGCTATTATGTCTGAGCGGCCGGGCTAATGGGTTAAGCAAGTGTCGTGGTGGAGAGTCAACCATTACCCCTCTGGTCCAGTGTTCTCTCCCTCTCCATCTGTTTCTCTGGTTCAAAACAAGAGCATATGTTAGCTTCTCCATCCATTTAAAGTTCAGTTTTTACAGTCTCTCTCCTACACTCAAGACAGCAGGTGCCTCATGAAATATCCCTTTCTCTCAGTCCCCCTTTCTTCTTTCAGACATTGTGTGTGCTTAGTAAGGGGTGAGGTGAGGTCAGATTATTCAGGTCAAGACCAGAAAATAATGATACAATTGTAAACCATCTTTTCTCTTAAGAGTTTCAAAGGGAGAGACTGACAAAAGAGTAGCGTATTAAAGTCTGTTGATTTATGAAAGGAAACGTCTGGATGATCGTGTCCTGAACCCTTTTGCTCCCATGACTGAGTCAGTTGTCAGTATTACTCTGGAACTATCCCTTACTCCGATTAGCATTAGCATAGAACTCCGCTTAAAGTCAGACCTGTGGATAGATTTATTCTGTTTTTCTATGTTTGGTATTAGCAAAAGCATGGGGCTAACAGCGTTTACGCATTTGTAGCATAGCATTGGCACAACTCACTTTGCACATGTTTTTAGCATTATAATAGCCTAGCTCCCTCAGTGACTCTGGTGTGGTTGTTAGCAGTATAAGCCTAGCATAGCTCTCTGTGGCTTTGGGTGCGTTAGCATTTAGCGCTGGGCCCAGCAAAAGCAATCTTGGCGGGAGGTGGGATGGAGAGAGGGCGCCGGGGGAGTGACCTGCAGCTCCAGCTGCACTGACTCATCCCCGGCTGGGAACAGCCTCTCCGTTTGTTCCTCTGAAAACAGCTTCTCTCCAAGCCGAGAGAGAGAGCGACAGAGAGCGAGCGAGCGAGAGAGAGAGAGAGAGAGAAAGAACCCGAGAGAGACAGGACAGAACCAGAGAGGAGGCAGGAGTGAGCATGGAGGAGGAGAGAGGGAGAGGAAAGGAGTGGAGGGGGGAGAAGAGGTCAGGGTATCGATGATGCCATAACAAATAACAAGATGGCTTGGTGACACTAACAAAAAAACGGGGTTACATATTTTCAGGCCGGCCAATGGCTGCTTTTCTTCCAGACTAGGTCACTTGGAGGTGAAGTACGACCAAACCCTCTCATATGGACTACATAGCCTAACCTAAGCCATAAAGAAACAATGAGCAGTCAGTCGTCCAAGGGGAAAACACCAGGCAGAGACCCAACCCAGAGAGGTACAGTTGAAGTCAGAAGTTTGCATACACCTTAGCCAAATACATTTAAACTCAGTTTCACAATTCCTGACATTTAATCCTAGTAAAAATTCCCCGTCTTAGGTCAGTTAGGATCACCACTTTATTAAGAATGTAAAAATGTCAGAATAATAGTAGAGATAATGATTGATTTCAGCTTTTATTTCTTTCATCACATTCCCAGTTGGTCAGAAGTTTACATACACTCAATTAGAATTTGGTAGCATTGCCTTTAAATTGTTTAACTTGGGTCAAACGTGTCAGGTAGCCTTCCACAAGCTTCCCACAATAAGTTGGGTGAATTTTGGCCCATTCCTCCTGACAGAGCTGGTGTAGGTTTTTAGTCCTCCTTGCTTGCACACGTTTTTTTCAGTAATGCCCACAAGTTCTCTATAGTATTGAAGTCAGGGCTTTGTGATGGCCACTCCAATAGCTTGAATTTGTTGTCCTTAAGCCATTTTGCAACAACTTTGGAAGTATGCTTGGGGTCATTGTCCATTTGGAAGACCAAGCTTTAACTTCCTGACTGATGTCTTGAGATGTTGCATCACGAGTCAGGAAAATTATGTGGATATATTGAAGCCATCTATTTTGTGAAGTGCACCAGTCCCTCCTGCAGCACAGCATCCCCACAACATGATCCTGCCACTCCAGTTCTTCACGGTTTGGATGGTGTTCTTCGGCTTGCAAGCCTCCCCCTTTTTCCTCCAAACATAACAATGGTCATTATGGCCAAACAGTTCTATTTTTGTTTCATCAGACCAGAGGGAATTTCTCCAAAAAGTACGATCTTTGTAACCATGTGCAGTTGCAAACCAGTCTTTTTTTTTTATGGCTGTTTTGGAGCAGAGGCTTCTTCCTTGCTGAGCAGCCTTTCAGGTTATGTCGATATAGGACTCGTTTTACTGTGGATATAGATACTTTAGTACCAGTTTCCTCCAGCATCTTCACAAGGTCCTTTGCTGTTGTTCTGGGGTTGATTTGCACTTTTTGCACCAAAGTACGTTCATCTCTAGGAGACAGAACACATCTCCTTCCTGAGCGGTATGACAGCTACGTGGTCCCATGGTGTTTATACTTGCGTACTATTGTTTGTACAGATGAACGTGGTACCTTCAGGTGTTTGGAAATTGCTTCCAAGGATGAACCAGACTTGGAGGTTCACAAAAAAAAATTGAAGTTATTAGCTGATTTCTTTTGATTTTCCCATGATGTCAAGCAAAGAGGCACTGAGTATGAAGGTAGGCCTTGAAATACATCCACAGGTACACCTCCCAATGGCCTCAAATTATGTCATTTAGCCTATTAGGAGCTTCTAAAGCCATAACATCATTTTCTGGAATGTTCCAAGCTGTTTAAAGGCACAGTCAACTTAGTGTATGTAAACTTCTAACCCACTGTAATTGTGATAGTGAATTATATCATGTCATGCACAAAGTAGATGTCCTAACTGACTTGCCAAAACTATATTTTGTTAACAAGAAATTTGTGGAGTGGTTAAAAAATGAGTTAATGATTCCAATGTAAACTTCTAACTTCGACTACATATCTAGCCCTGACTAACAGTAGCAGCCTCTGTTCATGCGTTGTGGTGAATTGAGTGGAGACTTGCGGCAGCCAGGGAGAAAGGAGCAGGGAGCTAGTTGACGAGTCAGGTGCGGTAACCCGAGAACCAAGCGTTCAGCTGCCACCCCCCATTCGACAACAACCTCCACTCAGCTCTGCCTGTAAACCAAACTACCAACTTGTTCCTCTCTCCCTCCCGCTCTCCATATTGCTCCCTCTACCTTGAACAAACAGGTCTGTTTGTTCTCAAGTCAGGTTCCGCTCGAGCACCAGGATAGAACAAGATGAGGAAAACCCACAGACCACGTCCACGGTGTACGCGCGTCATTGGCCCTTCTTATTAGAAACCACACAGCGATACGTTGCAGTCATCTCTCACACGTTGGTTGGTTTGCCTTTGATTACGCTTTGCTTTTCCAGACTGTGAACGCATGAACTGTGCTTTGAAAGGTCCCACAAACAAAGACGGTGCCGTGCAAATGCAGGTCATTTCAACAGAATAACCCTCGTTGTGATCTTGTTTTCCCAGCAAGCATGTGTTCTAATCAAGTGCGTTTCAGAGAATATGTAGCCTAGAATCTACGGGGCATTCCGGGTGGTGGAGCATTTGTTGTTTTTCTTATAGATCTGCTCATGCAGGCAGGCAGGCCGCAGGACTGTGTTTGTGCAACAGTGCTGGGAAAAGGGAAAAACAGTGGGAGGAGCCATTCTGGAACCTTTCCTGTTCATGACAGATGCGAGACGCATTCAGTTGCAATACTATTGGCTCTGGCATTCATCATAATGCTGTCCTCTTTAAAAGCTCAGTGTTGTAACAGGTATACAAGTCAAGCTTTCCAGTAATGACTTGGGAGAAGCCAATAAAAACACAGACCTGCTGGAAATAGTATTAGAGGAACTAGACGTGAAAGCACTAGTGAGAATCAACCCCCACCACCAGATAAGGATAAACATTTATTTATTATTATTTTAAATTGTGAAATAGCTCTCTGCCTACTCAAAAATGTCCTGAAACCAACCACACATTCTGAATGACGCCGCAGTCCAACGTCAGGGCTTATAAACAAATGCAATCACGTACACCGTTGTGGTACGCCAAGCCAATCAGCAAGGACCCCAAGGCCGTCCCAAACAATGCCCGTTCTTAAAGTAGAGTATTAGAGAGCGTCAGAGGTTTTGGCGCTCGCTGCCTTGGTGATGAGGTCTGGAGAGAGAGGGAGGTTGGGGGCACAAAAGCCTCTCTATGCTTAGCCCAGCAGCTTGCATAAATCAGTCTTTGTTTTCTGGGCATGCTAAGATTCTTGCTGCTAAACAGCTATTTTTACATCCTCATAGGCCACAAGAGATAATATGGCGGTCAGCGAAGGCCAGTTGACGCTCAAGCAGTGTGTATGCCCTTTGGCTGAGTGTCTGTCCAGGCGTCATCCCCCTCCTCCGCTAGAGGGAAGGGGGACTTCCATCTGCAGGCAGGCAGGCCTGAGGTCCAGTTGCCTGGAGACTGGTGGTCAGTGGTCAGTCCCTTCTCCTGTTATTCACTGCCATCAACATGTGACCTGGGATCAGCTTTGCCTGCCAGCAACTGTCACTTTAATCACTAGCAACAACATAACAGGTCCTGGATCTGCTTTTAAACGGCAAATTGTGCACACAAAGACATGAGTATGGCACCTCTAGAGGTTTGGGGAAACAAAACAATAGAGTGATGATACTGGTGCTGATACATAGAACAGTGTTATCACAGTTTTCTACTAGAGAAGGTAACTGTCAGTGTGTCGAAAGGCCATTGACAAACCACCCAACTGCCACAATGTGAGTTCATTCAAGGTTCCTCTGAAGTGAGAAAAGGCCTCCCTTGTTTCTGTTCTAATCAGTGGGAGTCGGTATGTGTCCTAACAATCCTCCCTGGCCAGACAGGAACCCCAGGGAGAGAGAAGAGAGACAGAGGTACAGGGTGCGGGCCAGCCGCCCCTGCAGACACACACACAGAGCCAGAGAATAAGAGAGAGAAGGAAAGAGGGAAAGAGCCACGCAGGGACAGGAAATGAGGGCTGGGAGCTGGAGGAGCAATGGCAGTTTGAGACTGAGGAGCAATGGCAGTTTTCCCGTCAGTGAGCGGGAGAGAGACCGAACAGAGAGAAAATGGTCTCTGTGATAGCACTGTCAGCATCTGGCTCTGTCCAACCTGGCACAGTCGTTAGGGGAATTCAAAACCCATCTAAACCACTGGTACAGTTCATGTCATAAACGGACATAGGAAGCCCAAATAAAATAGTTAAACAAAAAGGTGGCAAGTGTTTCAGTTCACAGCTATTGTAAAGCCATTGGTTTTCAATCAGTAATAAAATACTGAGCTAACACCTCAACAAGCATGAGTGGATTTAATAGTACTCCCTCCAAAACTGAATAGAACAAACATCTGGATCTATTTGTTCAGTAAAAAGTGTATGGCTGCCTGGTCCTCCTTACGCCAGCCTCTCACATGTCGCCCAAAGTCAACGAGACAGCAGGAGCAGAACAGAAGCTCCTGTTACGTTGAGAGAGATCAAGCCAAAAAGGAGACCGCAAAACACCTCGACCCCTCTGTGACCCCGTTCTTCCACCCCAAACGCCTTCCACCACAGATGAGTGAGAGTTTCAGCCCATGCTGCTCCACTAACACACACACGCACTCCACAGGTGAGTTTCAGTCATCTCACCTGGCCTCTCCCACCAACCCTCTTGGCAGCTTTAATCCCCTTGCACGCACACACACACACACACACAATCTCTAGGTATTTGATATTACCTCCCCTGGCTGACACACTGTCCAAACAAACACAGGAGACCGAGCGTTCCCTTTACTGTACCTTACGAGTGCTGCGCGCAGGGTTTTGAGTCTCCTTGAGCGTCTGGTTAAATTGTGAGTGTTGTTGTCTGCTCTCCTCCTGTTTTTATGGAGATGTGCAGTGTGTTGCGCGGGGCTGCAGTGTGACCTCTCCCTCTGACTTCCTGTGTAGTGTAATCAGGTGGTCCCAGACCTCCTTAACTGCCAGCAGCACACAGCAGAAAGCAGCAGCCACCAACCCACCACTAAATCAGAGGGGGAGGGCCAGACAGGCAGGGGTGGAGTGTGTGTGTGTTAAAAAAATTAAAATGCACCCCAATACACACATATATTTGGAAAGATAGTGAAACGATTACCCAAGAGCATCTCTGAAAAGCAAACACACACACGTTCCCATTCCACTAAAAAAGTTGATCATGTTTTATTTCACTGACATTGATGGATAAGGGACTTCAGCAGTCATGAGTCTTCCTCTAATATTGGCACTCTTTTCCTCCTCTTTGAGAACGAGGATATGGTCATCGTTTCACACGCACAACTTATCAGAACCACAACATTTTCAAAATTACCCTCAGCACTAACAGTAACTAAAAGACAAACTGAAAGACAAAAACCTTGCTTCCGGCCAGTAACCAAAATATTGCTGGTAGGAATCTGCCGCTCTGCTCTTGAGCAAGGCAGTTAACCCTCAATATCAACTGCTCCCCGGGCGATTCAGAAGGGTTGCGTTAGACATTTCGGTTGAACGCATTCAGTTGTGCAACTGACTAGGTATCCCCTTCCCTTTTCAGTAAGACATGTTTACATGCTTTGCAAGCAGAAAAATATCCCTAATAATCCTGTTGTGGACATCAGGCTACCTCATGGGACTATAGTAAATATATATAAAAAAATATTTAATAAAAAAAATAAAAAAATAAAAATAAAAAAAACAACATTCTACTACAGTGACCATGTTATTTTTGCAAAGAATATTCGGATTCGCAGTTCAGACATAACGTTTGTATGTGACAACTAGAGATAGATTTGGTACCCTGTTATGACTTACACCAAATATGTTATCTTCTCACACTATTCAAACCCCTCAAAATCAATAAACAGCTTATGAAGCTCTAAGCCTATACTATAGATCACATATGGCCAACAAATAATCTTGAACTAAAAACTTGGCATTTTTCTGCAAACCCACACGTTCTCTTTGTTGTGGTACCAAAGTGAGAGGTTATGGTAGGGTAAACAGTGTTGCTGTGGTGTGGGAACAATCACGAACCTGGGGAGCTCTGTTCACATTTCCCCCCCAAAAAAGGGAACCGGACCTCGTAATTCAAGCGAACCGAACTCAAGCCACCTCTCAAAATGGAGTGCTCACACCGCACAACAAATTAAGCCATCAATGTGCTGGCACATGCAGAGTTGGCAAAAATTGGCTGAAATTGACCAAGTGTGAATCCGTTCAGTTCTTCCGAACACACTTCATATGAGGTTTGCGCTACCGCTGCTGGCACATACACAGAACAAATAGACAACTGGAACGCTGAAAAAGCTGTTTACATATCCCAATCATTCAAAAGATTGCTCAGAACTAGGTGTTACATTGTTTAGGACCTTAACCCAATTAAGACAAGCAGATAAGTGTTTACGTGACTAATGCCATAATCAGTTTGATATCGAAATATTAATGTGCATGTAAATATGCACAGTGTCACTTCTTGAGACTTTATCCTACTTCCTGAATCCTGGGCCAGCTAAGTCTTACTTCCCGTGCTCGGTTAGTTTAATCCTGTGCTTGGTTGCTCGGGCTGCCACAATTACTGTATAATCGCGTAGCGAACAACTGACTGAAGAGGGGACGGCCGGGCATTCACACGGGTCAGGCCATTTCCACAGAAATATCACCTCTGAACATGATATATAACTTTGTTGCTCCTTGCTGAAACAAGCAAGATGTTGTGGCAAACAAGAAGAATTTGGTCTGCCTATGCAACGCCCCCCCCTTTAAATTTTTGTTAGTGAGTATGGTCATTTCATTAACCTTCACAGGCCTCATCACAACCACAAAAAACATCTCAGCACTACCAGTGACTAAAACACCTAAACTGAAAGAAAGACTTTTGCTTCTCAGTAAGACAGCCACATTCCTTGCAGACAAAGAAGCAGGATTTAATTATTTTTCCAGACAGTGTCACATCTTCAGACTTCAACCAATCTCCTGAATCCTGAGCCAGCGAAGTCTTCCTTCCTGTGCAGTTTATGGTCCTGTTCCTGCACGGTCAATAAAAGAGACGGCACGGTCTGCGTGGTCAGTTTCCTCCCGGGCCTGGTCGCCAAACACTCCCCATTAACAGAGCACAGTCCCCTCTTACACTGAACAAAAATATAAACCAAACATGTAAAGTGCTGGTCCCATGTTTCATGAGCTGAAATAAAAGATCTCAGAAATTTTGAATAAGCACAAAGAGCTTATTTCTCTAAAATACTTGTTTATATCACTGTTAGGGAGCATTTCTCATTTGCCAAGATTATCCATCCACATGACAGGTGTGGCATATCAAGAAGCTGATTAAACAGCATGATCATAACACAGGTGCACCTTGTGCTGGGGACAATAAAAGGCCACTAAAATGTGCAGTTGTGTCACACGACGTAATGCCACAGATGTCCCAAGTTTTGAGGGAACGTGCAATTGGCATGATGACTGCAGGAATGTCCACCAGAGCTTGGTGTTTGGTGAATGTATTATCTTGTCTTTTTTTTCAGTCAAGTAACATGAGACCAACACTTTACATGTTGTTTATATTTTTGTTCAGCGTATTTGCACATTGTTACAACACTGTATATACCCATAATATGACATTTGAAACTTGAGTAATGTTTATTGTTAATTTCTTACCTATTTCACTTACTTTGACAATGTAAACATATATGTTTCCCATGACAAAGAGAGAGACCGTGAGACTTATTTATGCTGCAGCTCTTTGCTTTTCACAAAAGTGGTGGCAATAGGGTACAGTCAGAGCCTCCATGTGGGGCAAAAATTAGGAGATAAAATTAGGAGATATATTGGAATTATAAATTAAAAGGAGAGAAGGTTAGGCTACAATGACCAAGTATAACAGTAGGCTGCTACGTTTATATTCTAAATGGAGTTGTTTGTAACTGTAGGACTCACGCTATACTATTAGTCTACTATAGAACATGTCTGATTGGTTGGTTGCTCGTCTCTCCCTCCTCACTGTTCATGTCACTCGCTCACACACACACACACACACACACACACACACACACGGCCCCTGCTAGAGCATCACCTCGTTACCTCTTTATCAGCTCCGTTGCCAACTGAAAATTGACACTTCCTCATTGCGCTGTTTATTTCTGATATTTTTCTAAAACAATGAAGATGTCCAGTGAAAGCAGGATGTGCAATTTGTTGACATTACAACACAGTAAAGACTTGGAGACACATTATCCTGAATGTTAATTATTGAAAACACCTGTTAAATTCACTGCTCTGTTTTGCTTGTTTACAGCAGGTCATTTCATAGCCAATTGTCAGAGGCACTCTAGTAACGTTACGTCACCAAAACTATTACTGAGGGGAGTTACTGGGGCGGACTGTGGTCCTCTCAAGTCCACTAGTGTCGACTGACTGGTATGAAATGGACTAGCATGAACTGAACAAAGAGTTCATATTTAAAACCAAACAGACACTTTGTTGATAATTGATTGAAACAGGGGGCTGGGTAAGAGAGTGGTTGATACCAAGACTTTTCCTGCCTTTAACAGGATATTCTATGGGCAAAGTCTACGTGCTCATTTAGAACACATACGGTGGGGGAAGGGGATTTTTGTCCAAATAGAATACGAGTGGCCCTTAAAACATTTTTTTATATTTTTTTTAAAGGCACACAGCGAGTGACGTTGCCGAGCACCCAGGGAGAGGTCACGCATGACAGTCTAGACTGCAGCTCTGTGCATACTGACTAAGGTGCTTGCTTTTTATACCTTCTCACTTTCTTTCCATCACTGCATAAATTGCTCTGTTTAACTGGCTAATTTGAGGCATTACCATGAAACAGGGAAAATAAATATATTCGGCCAACCCATCGTGATTAACTTGACATTAGGTCAGTTACAAAACTTCAGTTCAAACTAATTTAGCTCCCAATAAAAAAACTACTCTTCCGCATCACAAGCAGGAGAAAAGAAAACCGTATTTGAAAACCACAAATGGGGGGGGGGACGGACGGACGGACTACCACATCCAGTCTGAGGTCATTAAGTAACGCTGTCTCCAGGAAAACCACCATAGGACCATATACTGATTGCCCCGTAGCCCTAACACAACCACTCTACAGAGAGTCAGTCCCTAATTCCTATCCCCAGCACCTGAGCTGATATGTGAGCCAGCAGCAGGCTTGATGGAGACAGGGCTGAGGAGGCCACACACTTCCATTACACAGCCCTTGGCTAATATGAATCATGGAGAATCCCCCTCAATTCCTGTGTGTGTTTAAGCAAAATAGAGAGGGAAAAAAAGAGGGAAAAAGGAGAGAAAAATAAAGTCAAACTGGTAAGGAAAGATACGTAGGAGGAGGAATGGGCTGAGGAGCACCCATGACCTATTACAGCAACCTTGTAAACAACAACCATGCCAGGTGTAGGCTAACACCCGAGGGGTATACTACCAAGCAAGATCAATGAGTTAGCCAGTTAACTTTGATAAACGTATTTCTGGTTGTTTATTTTCTCTCTGTGGTGAGGGAGAGAGAGAGAGCTCATCCTGCTGTGGAATAGGACTACAGAACTAAGATCACATCCAACTCCTCTCTCTGTGCTCCATTTCTTCCTACACTAGTCAGTAACACAACAGAGATGTACAAATAGCCAGGAGACAAGATTTGACTCTGGATGGGCTCTTCTGAATAAGGGCCAAAATCAAAAGGAAAAACAGTGGCCAGTCCACCTAATGTCATCATCATATACTGTGACCTTAAACAATTTCCTCCCCCTGGAAATACACTGGCAGGGACCTACATCTGCCGTGTAACATCGACGATCCTCTCTCTCCTCCTCTCTGTAAGGGAAAGGCCAGCACTGCTAACAGCAACAGGAAAAGGCATGGAATCAGCATAAGTCTTCATACACATGAGGCCGCAATAACAACGGAGGAGACAGACTGGAGAATATGGCGACCCAAACCCCCCGACGCAGAGTTCATAAAACGTTTGCTTTGCTGAGACTAAGACTGACTAATGATGATTTCTGCAACGTTGCGAGAGCAGAATAAAAATAATAAAAATAAAAACTGAAAACAGGAGCTCCACTTCTCTCAGCTTGTTTTCATATGACGCTAACAATGAAGTGACCCAACAGCCAAGGTACAGTATTCTGCCAAAAAGCCCTACACACACAAACAATGGCAAGAGAAGCATCCTCACCTTACAATTCCATGTCCTGTTGAGAGGATATATCCTAAGTGAGGATGCATAGAGAGCATCCCATCCACATAGCCTTCCAGTATGGTGCTGTAGCTGTATGCATCAGACCCTGAGCTGCACTGGCTGGCTGGATGTGATCACTGTATTGATCTACCATGATGAACAAAACAAGCCTCCCTCCCTCCCTCCCTCCCTCTCCGCCGTCCCACAGTCCCGCTCTTTGATGTGCAGCTGTGAAATTCACACCCAGCGAGACGCCGTCACCGTCAGACCTCAAATCCCCCAACCGCCCTCTACACTGACAGTCCAAAGAACACAAATCCATGTTGGATAGCCCTGCTATCCAGCCAAACAGTACACACACTTCTTCAAAGGCTTTCCTGTAGTCTTGGGACCACAAGTGTGCAGTACTGGAACAACACCTTCTGCTTCTTCCCAGTTGAGATAACGGAGGTACTTTAGTTCTTACCGGTCTGTGGGAGTGTTGGTCAGCTGGGATGTGTTATCCGAAGAGGCACAGTTAGAGGCAGTTCCCCTGTCCACCAGATCCTACTTTCCCAATGTCCCATCTCTGCTGCTGTCCCTCTGTCATACTGTCACCCAACGCCGTACTACTGCTGCTGTGACGGCTAGGCTAGGTTAGTACTGTGTGACTGACTGTTACTGACTCTTAAGGCAGAGACAAGGGGAGCTCTCAGTCAGGGGCCAGGCCACAATCATTCATTAGGAAAGGCAGAGAAAGAAAGAGGGGGAGAGCGAGAATGAGAGGGAGGGGGGGCGAGAGAACAAGGGAGGGTGGGAGATCAATAGCACTGAACAGTAACAGTGTTCCCGTGGGAATGGCCTGGTTTTAGAAACCGAGGACCGTTTTCATCTCCCTCTTCAACTGGTTCAGTTTTCTCCACCACCTGCAACCCGAAACCCCCAGCGACAGACAGGGTTGATGGTTGCCAGAGTGGAGAAATCCTCCCCACCACATCCCCCAGTATGTACAGCTCCAGTCAGCCCAGGTTAGGCTGCAGAGGCCTAAGGCGGGTAAAGCATTAACTATGAGTGAGTGGGCTTAAACATTAACGTGTCGGTTGATTTCCCATCGTTCATGGCTGAGAGAGCGTGGTTAAGTAACAGCTCTCACACAGCGACTGAACACACAAACACAACCACCGACTGAACAGTAGGTACCAATCCATTGCTCGAACGCCAAACCAAATAAACCCCCCCCCTCCTCCCCCTCTCTCTCAATGTTTACCAGGAAACAGGGTCTTTTAGAAGAGAAAAACACGAGAGCGAGAGAGGAGAGAGACAAACACACAAGGAAAAACCATCCCTTGCTGCTGGAAGTTTCCACTTTGTTGGCATTTTTCTCATCTTTTTTAAAATCTTCCTGGTCATCTGTTCCCGACACACACACACGGCAAAAAGACTTCCTGTTTTGCCTCAATTGTCATGCGGCAGGGGGTCCATTGGTCAGGGCTAACTATAGACCCCCCCCCCCTCTCTCTGTTGGGCTTGGTACCATGGGAGGAGGGAATCCTTTAGGAGAGGGGCCCTGTCCTGAGTGTGAGGGGGAACTGGGGATGTCCTGTCTGTTCATGCATCCATCCATCCAATCAATGTCCCCTTGGGCCCCCACAACTCCACAAATGTGGCATTTGGTTGTCTCAATGCAATACGGACGGAAAGGATTCACACACTGATTACACAGGTTAGATAATATACTGTATAGTGCAGGTTACAAACTCAATACCCCCATTGACATGGACATGCAAGTAAACCTAAATGAGATTTAGCTCCCCTGAGAAAGGTCTACTGTTTATCCCAATGCTACCAGACAGAAAGGCTCTTATTGAGAGTGTTATTACCTGGTGTTATTACCACAGGTACTGCCCAGCTTCCTCTCCTCGTCTTCAAATAATACACGTCGCCTACAACGTCCGCCCTGGAGGAGGCTTCACCTTACATAAGAGTGAGGGCGGATGGCACACTTCCACCGCCCACTTCCTGTCCCCCGTGTTACTGGGTTTTTAGCAGCGGCGTCAAACACTGTCAACACGCAACAGATAAACAAACAAGCTGCGGACAGACGAACTACAACGTCTGACTTGAAATAAAGAGGCACCATAGGCGCCGAGTGAGGGTAGGTGTTACCCGCCAGACGTGTGGTTCGAACATTTCCCCATCAACAAGTTTTTAAAAAAACTGCATAACAACGAGGAAAACATGGCTACCACTAGTATGCCAACGAAATCAGGGGGCAATGTTTTACCTGGTGGTGCCGATTCGGAGTGGAGACGGGTATAGGGAAGAGAAGACAGGAGCGTGGTAGCTAGTCATCCAAGCTGCTTGCCAGCCAGCCAGCGTTGAGCCGACCAAGTCTGGTTCCTTTCCTCCCCACCTCCGTCAAGCCTAACACCCTGCTCTAATAACCACTGGCCCACAGGAAGTAGACACAATGGACTGAAAATAACAGAGGCCACCTCCCCTCCACCTCCTATTCCCTGCTCAGCTACGACAGGCTGTTTCCACCGAGAGGAGAGGGGCCTACACTAGCTAGGCCAGTGGTACAGCGGCGAGGCAGGACAGAAAACACCCTCACCGTCCGCCCCTCGCCAGGCTGTGGCCAAATGGAGGCAGGACCTTAGTTCTCCTTATGTCTGGCCCAAAAGGCCTGCTGACAACCTGTTGAGTCCGATCCAACCTGTCGTCATACGTCGTCATGCAAAGTTCATGATCCTACTAACAGATGGTCAAAAGATGATCATATGCCTAATAAGTCAGGGCTTCACCACTACCCATGAAGGACAGGTTAACTTCTGACAGACACAACCACAGTTGATGAAGCTGATGGAACCAGAGAGAGACAGCACTAATCAGTAGAGCTTCCACACTACAGCAGCAGGCTGTGGGTGGTGGAGAAGCCAGCCAGACACATGACTAGACCTTCTCACTGCCCACTGAGGGTGTGTGTGTGTGTGTGTGTGTGTGTGCGTGCATGCCTGTGTCATGTGGGTTTGCGTGCTTGAGTGTGAATGCTAGGGCTGTGACGATTACGGGATTTTGGGTAACGATTAATTCTCATGCAAATGACAGTCATGGTCATTTTTTATTTGTAAAAAATGTGAGCTTCTAATGAATCTTCAAAATTGAGCTATGACATACTTTCTTAAAGATTTCACTTCCGACCATGTGGTTCTGCTCGTAAAATAATTACAAACCTTACCCTCTTCACGGAAAAATGGAAAATGGTTCAAGTTCAAATCCCCCTCTTCCTAAAATGAATATATTGAGACGATGACAAAAAATATACACACACGTTTAATGCCCATAATTGTCAGTTACACATTCATACGATTACTGTGGCAGCCATAGTGAATGCATGTGTCTACATAAGTGTGTATGCATCCAATGGGGAATCCCTGGCCGGTATACACACACACACACACACACTCTCCCTCTCTCTCTCCCTCTCTCTCCTGGGTCCCATCCTGAGTGTCTGAAGACAGTGACCAGCAGACGACACAGACCGTCTCTAATCCAATCAGAGAGCAGAGCTAACCCAGACTAAATCACATTTACTGCCCCAGGCTGCGTTGATTCAACCATAATCCAATTCCTCTGCTCTATGACTGAGGGAAAGGAAATGTGCCTGAAGTCGCACTGACTATATTTAAAGATAAAGGAAATGGAACGGACTCAACAGACAGTCACAGGCATGTGGTTTGTGGATGTGCTTGATGTCGCAAGGGACATCACGTTAGTGTTTCCTCACCAAACCATTGGAGTACACAGTGTACAAAACATTAACACCTTCCTAATATTGAGTTGCACCCCTTCTTGCCCTCAGAACAGCCTCAATTCATCGCAGCTTAGACTACAAGGTGTCGAAAGCGTTCCACAGAGATGCTGGCCCATGTTGACTCCAGTGTTTCCCACAGTTGTGTCAAGATGGCTGGAGGTCCTTTGTGTGGTGGACCATTCTTGACAAACTATTGAGCGTGGAAAAACCCAGCAGCGTTGTAGTTCTTGGCACATGTTCTGCCTGGCACCTACTACCATACCCCGTTGACAGGCACTTACATGTTTTTTGTCTTGCCCTTTCACCCTCTGAATGGCACACAAACACAATCCATGTCTCAATTGTCTCAAGGCTTAAACATCCCTTATTAATTTGTCTCCTCCCCTTCATCTACACTGACTGAAGTGGCTTTAACAAGTGACATCAATAAGGGATCATAGCTTTCACCTGGATTTACCTGGTCAGTCTATGTCATGGAAAGAGCAGGTGTTTTGTACACTCAGTGTAAAATGAGTATTTACAAATGATTTGGTTAAAAAAAAAATATATAGCGACCAACACGACTGCAATACTTGACCTTCTATAATCAAACAGTCCTTATGGGGGCTAAAAGCTCTCACACACTACTTGCAAATGTGAACACTTCAACAAGTGAGTAAGAAGCAGTTTATTTTAAATCAAGTTATACCACACCTGTCTCCTCCTACAAGTGCAGGTACATCCCTTTGAGGATCATAATCCTGCCCTTTCTATAGTGACTCCAGTCACATGACGTTCCTGTGTGTTTCTCCTCTAAGAAGCGTTAAAAGGTGTTGGGCCTGTTGAGGCCTGTTGAGGCACGTTGTTCAGACAGCAAGGAGAGAGACACCTCCCCCTCTCCTCCAGTCCCAAGGAACCCTGCTCACTGGCCCAGATTATCACACTGATACCGACACCTGCTTCACTTTCGATCGTCTGTGAGCTCGTGCATAGTGTCTGTGATTAGAGCCGCGAGGCAACAGAGGCAGCAGCAGGAGGAGAAATGTGAACCATTTCCCAAGTCAGGTTTAACGCAAGCAGCCCCAAAACAATGTCAGCAATTTCTCAAATAGTTCTCTAGATGTTTTTTGGCCCTTTTAATTTTTTTTACAGAGGACGGGGGTTGACTTGTGCCTACTCAGGCCCAGGAGGCTTGTACACATGGGGGTGTGACTAAGTGCTATGACGTGTGCAACGAGTTAGGTTATCAATTGTGGGAAAGGACCCATAAATAAGCATTTCACTGTTAGTCTACACCTGTTAATTACAAAGCATGTGACAAATCAAATTCTCTGTCTGTCTGTGGTGTGAGAGTTCCTGACTGGGATGCGCGTGAGAGTTCCTGACTGGGATGCGCGTGAGAGTTCCTGACTGGGATGCGCGTGAGAGTTCCTGACTGGGATGCGCGTGAGAGTTCCTGACTGGGATGCGCGTGAGAGTTCCTGACTGGGATGCGCGTGAGAGTTCCTGACTGGGATGCGCGTGAGAGTTCCTGACTGGGATGCGCGTGAGAGTTCCTGACTGGGATGCGCGTGAGAGTTCCTGACTGGGATGCGCGTGAGAGTCCCTGACTGGGATGCGCCAGTCTGACTGGGATACGCGCATCTGTCAGTGTGTGTATGCGTTCCTGAGAATTGTGTCATGATGCGTCTCTCCTGTTAAACTCTGCACACCACAGCTGAGAACCTGCAGGGGGTTTCAGTTCCTTAATGGGATAAACACCACTGTGTTCTTGGAAAGAACAGCAACCACCCCACTTCCTACTCCTGAAGCAGTTCTCTGAAACTATGAGCAGTGGGCTATTGACATGCTACTCTGTTAACACCAGTGGTGCAGCATTCAGGAGTGCAACCGTTCATAACACAGCAGATGTGAGAAACTATGGGCACAACTGAACTGCATGAGGTCAGCACTGTTTCACATGGAACGCTAACTTTTCCAAGCATAATGTATCTGACAGTGGTGGAGCGCAACAGTTCACTGTAGATTCAAGACACAACTAGGACTCTACGGGTAGCCGAAGAACCTCATGGAGCAGACGGTGACTAACAGAGCAAAGACACCCTGATGGACAATGAGAAGACAGGAGTAGAGAACTGTACGGCTGTCTATGTGGTTTACAGTAGTCAAGACAGACAGCATAACAGTTTGCTTACACTGCTGCTGGAGACAAGACTCTGGACTAACCAATCCAAATGGGATTTTGTATTTTTTGTGTCTGCGTCTCCTCTCCAGTGATCCGTCAAGAAAACCCCACTACCACGGCCCACCCCTCCATGACCACAGCAACCCTCCCTCCTCCTATCCCACTCCACCAAACCACTACTAAAATGTCTCCATCCCGCTACACAACAGAGCCAGCCAGTCTCTCGTTTTCTTAACGGCATAAGCCATAGCAGCAGCACCACCAAATAAAGCAGCGGCCCAGCTCCAGGCCTTCACTCCCTCCATAACATTACTCTGACTGTTTTGGCCCACAGGACAGAGGGTTTCCGTGAACCCAGTGGACATAAACTTTAATAATCTAAAATAATGAAAGCCAATGGCCCGTAGGCTGTGAGTCTGCTGTGTATGTGTTCCCATAGATAGAACAAGGCTAGTCTAATGACAGCCTACTGTGTTACAGCAGCAATTTCCCCCAAGCCACTGGAATGTCTTACTACGCACTATATTACGCTCTGCCACATAACAATGGGCTGGTTTTTGCGTTCTAAATGACCGTGTATACATCAGTATTGTGACACATTTTTGTTGTTTACATTTGTTTGCATCTGGGAGGAATTGTAGGGAAGTGAGAGTGGAGGAAAATAAACACACTTGTGTGCACGCGCACACACACAAAGTGCCAATAAGCCTGGTGGCCTAGTCTTCTCAATTAGTGCCTTCAGAAAGTATTCTTAGCCCTTGACTTATTCCACATTTTGTAGTGTTGCAGCCTGAATTCAAAATTAATTTTAAAAAAATCCACTCATCTACACACAATACCACATAATGACAAAAGTGAAAAATATATTTTCTTAAATTTGTGCAAATATTGAAAATGAAGTACTTAATTTACATATGTATTCACACCCCTGAGCAAATATTTTGTATAAGCACCTTTGGCAATGATTACAGCTTTGAGTCTTTCTGGGTAAGTGTAAGAGCTTTCCACACCTGGATTGTACAACATTTGACCCATTATTATTTTCAAAAAAACTCTTCAAGCTGTGTCAAATTGGTTGTTGATCATTGCTAGACAACCATTTTTAGGTCTTGCCATAGATTTTAAAGTAGATTTAAGTCAAAACTAACTTGGCCTCCCAGGAACATTCACTGTCTTCTTGGTAAGCAATTACAGTGTAGACTTGGTCTTGCATTTTAGGTTATTGTCCAGCTGAATGGGAGATTAATTCACCAGTGTCTAGTAGAAAGTAGACAACCAGGTTTTCCTCTAGAATTTTGCCTGTGCTTAGCCCCATTACGTTGTTATTTTTTATCCTGAAAATCTCCTGTCATTAAAAATTACACGAATACCCATAACATGATGCAACCAACACTATGCTTGAAATATGGAGTGTGGTACTCAATGTTGTATTTGCCCCAAACATAACACTTTATTCAGGACAAAAAGTTATTGCAGTATTAATTTAGTGAGTGCCTTGTTGAAAACAGAAAGCATGTTTTGGAATATTTTTATTCTGTACAGGCTTCCTTTTCACTCTCAATTAGGTTAGCATTGCGGAGTAACTACAATCCTCAGTTTTTCTCCTATCACAACCATTAAACTCTGTTTTAAAAAGTCCCCATCAGCCTCATTGTGAAATCCCTGAGCGGTTTCCTTCCTCTCTTGCAACTAAGAAGGAGGATGCCTGTATCTTTAGGGAGGAGGTCAGAGACCTGGCAGTGTGGTGCCAGGACAACAACCTCTCCCCCCTTTGCAAGACAAAGGAGATGATCGTGGACTACAGGAAAAGGAGGACCGAACACGCACCCATTCACATTGGACGGGGCGGTAGCGGGTTCATGAGTTTCAAGTTCCTTGGTGTCCACATCACAAAAACTATCATGGTTCAAACTAGGGTTGCACATTTTGGGGAATATTCAAAAGTTGGAAACTTTCCATATGAATTTATGGAAATATATGCAAATTAATATTAATACCATTTAAATGTAGATGTTTTTTTGCATTGAATATATTTACCATATCATATGGTAAAGACAGAAACAAACTTTTTACCTTATAAGTAGACATAATTGCAAATTATTAAATCCTTCCAATAGAAGAAAAACATTTGTTACAAATTGAACTTTAAGTAAATAAGTTGACTCTTCACATGGGATGATTTCACTGATCAAAAAGGGAATATTGAATGATCCCAAAGATCCATCGCATCTCTCAAAAATATTTAACATACATCTGTAAAATGATAGTCTAGAAACTAAAGCTTTGTACGTCTTTCTTTCAGGCTTACATGTCTTTCTCCCTGGAACGACCTCAATGTCCAGCTCAAAAAGTCTCAAATTTGCCCAGATGGCCACCAATTTCAACCCTTGTATTGGTCAGCCTGTTGCGTGCTTTGGTGTGTGTGTTCCCAAATAAGGACCAGTTGCGTTCTGAGGTGGCTGATGTTGGTGGGATTTGGAGAATGGAGGCAACAGGGGAAAGAGCCACAGATCCATAAAGTCCCTTCCACCAGGTGGTTGATGAGATATGTTGGCATGACTGCCAAATTTCGTCTCCATCCCAAAGCCCTTGCTTGAAAGTGTACTTCGCCAGACTGCCAAGAACCTTGTCCTCATCCAGGCCAAGGTGGAGAGACATGGTAGAAATGACACCATAGGCCTTGTTGATCTCTGTACCAGACAGGATGCTCTTGCCAGCATACTTGAGGTCCAACATGTACGCTGCAGCGTGTTTGGGCTTCAGGCAGAAGTCTTCACGCTTTTTGATGCATTTCAGAACTGCAGTTACCTCTGCTTGGAGCAACAATGAAGTGGGCAGGGCAATACAGATGTATTCTCTTGTATCTGAAAGCAGTCTGAACATCAGACAGGATGGCATGGTCTCTCTCAATCCGTGCAATGGCAGCTGCTATAGGTTTCAGGAGTTTCAGGCTGCTTACCACTTTCTCCCAAAATACATCATACAGGAGGATCCTGATGGGGCTGTCCATATCAACAGACTGATACGGCCATTTCTTGGAGAGACTCCTTCTCCTCCAGGAGACTGTCAAACATGACGACAACACCACCCCAACGAGTGTTGCTGGGCAGCTTCAATGTGGTGCTCTTATTCTTCTCACTTTGCTTGGTGAGGTAGATTGCTGCTATAACTTGATGACCCTTCACATACCTAACCATTTCCTTGGCTCTCTTGTAGAGTGTGTCCATTGTTTTCAGTGCCATGATGTCCTTGAGGAGCAGATTCAATGCATGAGCAGCACAGCCAATGGGTGTGATGTGAGGGTAGGACTCTTCCACTTTAGACCAAGCCGCCTTCATGTTTTCAGCACTGTCTGTCACCAGTGCAAATACCTTCTGTGGTATTTACCTTCTGTGGTAATACCTTCAACTCATCTGCAATGTAGATACCGGTGTGTGTTGTCCCTTGTGTCTGTGCTCTTGTAGAATACTGGTTGAGGGGTGGACATGACGTAGCTAATTATTCCTTGCCCACGAACATTCGACCACCCATCAGAGATGATTGCAATATGGTCTGCTTTCTCTATGATTTGCTTGACCTTCACCTGAACTCTGCATCCAGCAAATGAGTAGATAAAGCATGTCTGGTTGGAGGGGTGTATGCTGGGCGAAGAACATTCAGAAATCTCTTCCAATACACATTGCCTGTGAGCATCAGAGGTAAACCAGTTGATTTACACAGCTCGAGCAAGACATTCATCACCATTTCTCTGACTACGTTCCTCCATTGAGTCAAAAACATGTCTGATTCCAGGAGGACCATGAGCTGTTGCCATCGATAAGGTGTCTGATTCACCATTTTCACCTCGAATAGAAGTAGATGGACTTTTGTCAGAGGTTGCATTTCGTGAGCGGTGAGGAAACTTTCTTTGTTGCATTCTTCACATATGATTTGGCACAGTATTTGCAAATGTACACAGTTTTTCCTTCTACATTAGCTGCAGTGAAATGTCTCCACACATCAGATAGTGCCCGTGGCATTTTCCTGTAAAGATTAGAAAAAAAATGAGTAAAAAAATAAACGCAATTCCACATACAGATAAATAGTTAAGCAGTTAGATTAAACAACTCCTTTGTAAGATAAATGTTTTAAAATGTAACATGTATGGACACAGGTGAATTAACACTCCTCAGTTAGCAGGCTCAAGCAAGCTAAAACCCACATGGTAGCAAAAACTTACTAGAAGAAATGGTTAACAAGTATGAAATGATCTAAAACACTGCTGTAGGCTACTATTTACTAGTTTAAAAAAAAAACATGTAATAGAAAATATATTCACCCCACCCAGTATCGTAATCAAAACTTACCCGAAAGCATGTAGTGGCCTCAATAGCATAGCATTTAAGCAAAATTTCAGGGCTTAACTTCCAATGGAACATTTTCCGGCAAGTTTCCGACACTTTGCAACCCTAGTCCAAACACACCAAGACAGTCGAGAAGAGGGTACAACACCTTTTCCCCCTCAGGAGACTGAAAATATTTGGTATGGGTCACCAGATCCTCAAAAAGTTCAACAGCTGCACCATCAAGTGCATCCTGACTAGTTGCATCGCCGCCTGGTATGGCAACTGCTCAGCATCCGTCCATAAGGCGCTACAGAGGGTAGTGCGTATGGTCCAGTAGATCAGTGGCCAAGCTTCCTGCTATTCAGGACCAACAGTTGAAGTCGGAAATTTACATACACCTTAGCCAAATATATTTAAACGCAGTTACACAATTCCTGACAGTAAAAATTCCCTGTCTTAGGTCAGTTAGGATCACCACTTTATTTTAATGTGAAAAGTCAGAATAATAGTTGAGAATGATTTATTTCAGCTTTTATTTCTTTCATCACATTCTCAGTGGGTCAGAAGTTTACATACACTCAATTAGTATTTGGTAGCATTGCCTTTAAATTGTTTAACTTGGGTCTAATGTGTCGGGTAGCCTTCCACAAGCTTCCCACAATAAGTTAGGTGAATTTTCTTTCGATTTTCCCATGATGTCAAGCAAAGATGGCACTGAGTTTGAAGTTAGGCCATGAAATACATCCACAGGTAAACATCCAATTGTCTCAAATCATGTCATTTAGCCTATCTTCTAAAGCCATGACATAATTTCTGGAATTTTCCAAGCTGTTTAATAACACAGTCAACTTACTGTATGTAAACTTCTGACCCACTGGAATTGTGATGCAGTGAATTAATCTGTCTGTAAACAATTGTTGGAAACATTACTTGTGTCATGCACAAAGTAAATGTCCTAACTGACTTGCCGAAACAAACTATAGTTTGTTAACAAGAAATTTGTGGAGTGGTTGAAAAATGAGTTAACTTCTTGGATATAGGGGGCGCTCTTTTAATTTATGGATTAAAAAACGTGCCCGTATTAAGCGCAATATTTTGTCACGAAAAGATGCTCGACTCTGCATATAATTGGCAGCTTTGGAAAGAAAACACTCTAAGGTTTCCAAAACTGCAAAGATATTATCTGTGAGTGCCACAGAACTCATGCTACAGGCGAAACCAAGATGAAACTTCAACCAGGAAATGGGCAGAATTTTTAAAGCTCTGTTTTCCATTGTCTCCTTATATGGCTGTGAATGCGCCGGGAATGAGCCTGCCCTTTCTATCGTTTCTCCAAGGTGTCTGCAGCATTGTGACGTATTTGTAGGCATATCATTGGAAGATTGGCCATAAGAGACTACATTTACCAGGGGTCCGCCCGGTGTCCTATGTCTAAATTGGTGCGTAATCTACAAGCTGCACGCAGTCATCCAGTGATTGAGAGGAGAGAGGAGGCTTTCAACGAACGACATATCATGAAGAGATATGTGAAAAACACCTTGAGGATTGATTCTAAACAACGTTTACCATGTTTCAGTCGATATTATGGAGTTAATTTGGAAAAAAGTTTGGCGTTTTGAAGACTGAATTTTCGTTTTTTTTTTGTAGCCAAACGTGACGCACCAAACGGAGCAATTTCTCCTAAACAAATCTTTCAGGAAAAACTGAGCATTTGCTATCTAACTGAGAGTCTCCTCATTCAAAACATCTGAAGTTCTTCAAAGGTAATGATTTTATTTGAATGATTCTGGTTTTTGTGAAAATGTTGCCTGCTGATGCTAACGCTAAATGCTACGCTAGCTGCGCTAGCTGTTACACAAATGCTTGTTTTGCTATGGTTGAGAAGCATATTTTGAAAATCTAAGATGACCGTGTTGTTAACAAAAGGCTAAGCTTGAGAGCTAGCATATTAATTTCATTTCATTTGTGATTTTCATGAATAGTTAACGTTGTTATGCTAATGAGCTGCGGGGATAATTACACTCCTGGATACAGTTTTTTTTCGTAGCTAAACGTGACGCACCAAACAGAGCGATTTCTCCTAAACAAATAATCTTTCAGGAAAAACTGAGCATTTGCTATCTAACTGAGAGTCTCCTCATTGAAAACATCTGAAGTTCTTCAAAGGTAAATGATTTTATTTGAATGATTTTCTGGTTTTTGTGAAAATGTTGCCTGCTGATGCTAACGCTAAAAGCTACGCTAGCTGCGCTAGCTGTTACACAAATGCTTGTTTTGCTATGGTTGAGAAGCATATTTTGAAAATCTGAGATGACAGTGTTGTTAACAAAAGGCTAAGCTTGAGAGCTAGCATATTAATTTCATTTCATTTGCGATTTTCATGAATAGTTAACATTGCGTTATGGTAATGAGCTTGAGGCTGTATTCACGATCCCGGATGGCTCGACGTAAGAAGTTAATGACTCCAACCTAAGTGTATGTAAACTTCCGACTTCAACTCTATATACTAGGTGGTGTCAGAGGAAGGCCCCAAAAAAATTCAAAGGCTCCAGTCACCCAAGTCATAGACTGTTCTCTCTGCAAGCGGTAACGGATCACCAAGTCTAGGTACAAAAGGCTCCTTCACTTCTCTAGGATAGGGGGCAGCATTTGGAATTTTGGATGAAAAGCGTGCCCAAATTAAACTGCCTTCTACTCAGGCCCAGAAGATAGTATATGCATAAAATTAGTCGATTTGGATAGAAAACTCTGAAGTTTCCAAAACTGTTAACCTCGCTGCGCACCGAACCCGTTAGCAGGATTAAATTCGACAACATACGGTGATCGCTACATAAATAGTCAAACATTCATGAAAATACAAGTGTCTCACATGTTTCGAAAGCCTAGAATCTTGCTAATCCAACGGCATTGTCAGATGTAAAAAAGGATTTACTGCGAAAGAATATGATTCGATTATCTGAGGATAGAGCTCCATAAAAAAAGGATTACAACCAGCACAGGCGTAACAAAATCACAATTTGCAATAAAATAAAATGTTTACCTTTGACGATCTTCCTCTGTTTGCAATCTCAATGCTCATTGACACACAATGAATGGTCTTTTGTTTGATAAAATCAATTTTTATAACCGAACATGAAACATTTTGTGAACCGCTTGTGTCATGAATTCCGTCTCATTCAATTTGACGACAGTCGATGTAAATACACACACTAAACGTGACTTTTCCAGTCATGTTTAGTTTCATTGCAATCAACTGGTTTGTTTGTAACACAACCAAATGTGATGGGTCATTTCGCAGGACGTATTGACTGAAAGAAACCGATTTGAAGACAACAAGTAATGACATCATTGTGCACCAATGATATGACCTCTGTTTCGTTGAGTGACTGTATTTTAACCCAATGACCACTGATTGTCTTGAAATCTAGCTGGGTAGATAGCCAATGAGCAGAGGTAAACGGCAATATGTAATGGTTGTGTTGGAAGACCAACCCATGTAGTAAACTCCGGCGTAAAGAGTTACGCACAGCACTTCTTTGGTAAAGCGCATCTTCAGCTGTTTATATATCAATCAGTATGGTGACTAAGTCAGGGAAAGCTAAATCTAAGTCTAGATATACAGATGTACACACAATTTTAGAAGAAATTGATCGGGAAAGTGAGACAGATTGTTGGAGGACGATTAATTTAGCTAACATAGCTAAATATTTTTTTTAACTGGTAAGTTCTTCATGCTAATGCCATTGTTTGAAATTAATAACATAAAATATTATTTGTGATTTAACATTTTAGTAGCAATATATAAAAATGTAATGAAATGTGTAAAGTACACGTTGGCTATACATTGTGGGTGGGGGTTTGTTTGTATGTATGTGTATGACCCATAGCCTATGTTGTGTGTATATATACACATGTTTTGAATTAGAGGGAGCATGTCCGAGATACGCGTGTCTGCCGCTCCAGCCCACCCCCACATGAAATAGCCTATTTGAGGCTGTTGAGTGGAGGGCAGGCCCACAACAATGGCCAAAGTGAAATGGAGACAGTAGATACAGCTGGTCTGTTGTAATATAATAGAGACAGTAGATCTAGCTGAAATGTCAATATAAAATCGACAGTAGATCTAGCAGGTCTATAATAATATATTAAACCTTATGTTTTCTTTCACAGTGACAGACTCCGAATGGGAGCCACCAGTGCCAAGGTGTCCATCCCCCACTGAAGCTGGTTCATCCAGCCGGACACCTGTTGTCTCAGCGCTACTGGGGCATGGACTGCAAAAAAATGTCCCCATTCCAACTGCAATAAAGGACTACAACAAGAGCATGGGAGGTGTGGACCTGTCAGATGCGCTGATAGGCCATTATATCTTATGTTCTCCATAAGATGATGAAATGGCACAAGACCTTCTATCATTTCATTGACATTGCTGTGGTAAATGCATTCATCCTACACAAGGAAATGGCTAAGAGCTGTGGAAAGCCCCCCATCTCACAGCTAGCCTTCAGAAAGCTGCTCATCGAGGAGCTTATGGCTACAGCACCACGTTCTGGCCTATCTACCTCTGTCCCTTCTGCTCCTGCCACAAGTGGTGTTCATCTGCCCAAATGTATTTCTGCAGGCATGGATGTGCCTCAGGGCCAAAAGGGCACAGCATGGAGGCATTGCTGTGTTCTTTGCAAAATGAAGTCCCTCATCATATGCACCACATACTTGGTGACCCTCTGCTTTACAGCAGAAAGAGACTGCTATGGCACCTGGCATCAGCAGCACAATATTGTGTAGAGGACTGAGAGTCTTCCAAATATTGAAAGTGTTATTTTGTAAATGTAAATGTGTGTGTGTATATATATATATATTTTTTCTTTTTTGGGGGGGGTGTTAGAATACCATTTTGGTATTTTGTATATAGTTATTCCATTCAAAATGTATAACTTCACCAATTTGGCCACTTGGGTACATTTGGGCTACTTGTTTGGGACACCTGGGTGACTTCATGATAAATTTTCATGTAGCACAGTCATTTGGGAAGTTATCATTCTGAAACTTTGCACAAGTACTGTTGCCCTCTTATGTTTTTCCCATCATCCTATCTGAATGTTTGTTTGGTCTTGTTCATTTTAAAGATACAACAATAAAAATGAAAAAAACATGATTTTCATTGTATTATCTAAGCCAGATATATTGTGTTATATTCTCCTACATTCAATTCACATTTACAAACTTCAGAGTGTTTTCTTTCAAATGAAACCAAGAATATGCATATCCTTGGTTCTGGGCCCGAGCTACAGGCAGTTAGATTTTGGTGTGTCTTCAGGCAGAAATTGAAAAATCGTTTGACATGTTTCTATTAACTTTACGGATACAATTTTGATTGTTTGCCTGTTGTAACTGCGTTTGAGCCTGTAGATTACTGAAGAAAACGCAAACAAAACTGAGGTTTTCAGATATAAATAGAGACTATCGAACAAAAGGAACATTTATTGAATAAAATGAATGTCTTCTGAGTGCACCCATATGAAAATCAAAGTGATTCATTCATCCCCCCCCCCAGAACAATTCATCAAATGGCCACCTGGGCTATTTACATTGACACACCCCCTCTGTTTTTACACTGCTGTTACGCACCGTTTATTATCTATGCATTGTCACTTTACCCCTACCTACATGTACAAATTACCTAACCTGATCCCCCCTGCACATTGACTCGGTACCACCTATATTTGGCGTCGGTATTGTTATTTTATTGTGTTACTTTTAGTTTATTTAGTAAATATTTTCTTAACTATTTATTGAACTGCATTGTTGGTTATTAAGGGCTTGTAAGTAAGCATTTCACACTACACCTGTTGCATCCAACACAGTCAAATCAAATGTTTTGTCACCTGAGGGACCTTACAGATAATTGTATATGGGGAGTACAGAGGTGAGGTAGTCATTCAAAAATCACGTTAAACACTAGTATTGCACACAGTGAGTCCATGCAACTTATGTGACTTGTGGTAAGTACACAATGGCCGCCATGTTCATGCACTTTCGCTATTGGCTGGTGAAGCTGTATAGATGTTGGTTTGTGGTAGAGGGATGGAGCAACAGAAACCAAAGCTCAATAGCTATTATCACCAGTGCTTGACTTGGACTGAAATAGGTTCAAGTACTAGTTTTGGGGCCCAGTACTGTTTATATTTAGGTGCAGGAGCTCCACAATACTTTTGAGCTAATATTCTATAAGAGGAGCAGGAGCTCAAGCAGTAGAACATCTGATGTGCCAGTACTCAGCTCCGGTGAGCTCATGCCAAAGTTAAGCACTGATTAGCCCAATGGAGAACACAACACCCACTGGCTTCTAACTAACTGACAACTGAACAGAGGTGGAGTCCATGTGTTCTCTTGATGCATGTTTGTAGGGAAAGCACAGAAATAGAGTCATCTATTGTATATGTATGGGAGAATTCTTCAACTACGTGAAAAGAGTCCATTTGTGGTGTAGGCCTACGTCATCAAATCAGATGGGTTGTACTCCAATTGTATTACAGAAAACAGAATTTTGTTTGCCTAAATAATAAATTAGGCAACAGTAATCCATGTTTCAGATTAGTTTAGAATTTAAATGTATAATTCCTTATATCGGATAGACTGCAGAGAAGTGTACCACTAAATACTATCTGATTTAGTCAGTCATACAGGGGTCAACCTACTATTAGCTTAACCCAATAACCTGAGAATTGACAAGTTGATTTGTAGTTTTATTGAGTTATTGATTGGTTGATTTGAGTTTGAAATGTGTCCTTCCTTCCTAATAGGCCTGCAATGACATAGGACTACTGTTACTTCCAGATGCACACACACTAGCGTTAATTGTTTATCCAACGGGAAGCGCCACTAAGAGCGATTCCCATATTTCTGTTGTTAATTGCCCTTGTTGCTATACAGCAGCCTATTCAATTCATGCAGGAAAGTATTCAGTTAGGGGGATTGTTTTTAGTGGAACTGGCAACCGATTAGCTGTGAGAACTGATGGGGGACAGGACATAAGAGCTCGGACTAGGTCATCCGACTATAGCAGTACATTGCACAACAATGTGGAAGGCTCAGATATAAATATATTACGTGGAACAAACATGCTCTCTCATGTTAGGAGGAATACTGTAGGTTCTACTCGTGGCATTTCTAGCTAGGCTGTTCAGAGGTCGTCTACTTAACGTGGGGGAGCAGGCATGGGGGAGGTAGGTGGCAGAGACATCCCTCCCCTTCTACATCTCCTCTTTACCTGATATTCAAGTTGGTTCTCAACAATAACATCTGTACAAAGGTTGAGGATCAAAACATGTACAGCAGCCCCCCCCAAGTCACATGTGTTTGTCAAAACTGCATCTTTAGGAATTCAACACATTCCATTAGCAGGGCTGGGCCGTTCACATGATCAGTGTTTCTTGGCTGCAGAGAGCGAGTAGCCAGGCTGAGGGGGAAGACCAGCGGCCCAGACAATTCCCCTCTTAGTTCTGCCGTGGTTTGTCTCGGCCTGCGAGTGCGTGTCTGGTCTGTACACACAAGAGGATGACTGAGCGCACAACTCGACAAGCCAAACGGCTATCAGAGTAGTGGTCCAAACCACACACTGGCATAGTGGAGCTGAACACGCAAAACAGACCAAGACAAGGCTATGCCATGTGTTATGTTATATGTTAAGGAAGTATGACAATGAATGCATGGCCAATGCCAGACCTTTGACTTTTTTTTTTAACTAGGCAGGTCAGTTAAGAGCAAATTCTTATTTACAATGATGGCCTACCCCGGCCAAACCCAGACAGCGCTGGGCCAATTGTGCACCGCCCTATGGGACTCCCAATCATGGCTGAATGTGATGCAGCCTGGATTCGAACCAGGGACTGCATAAGACACTTGCACTGAGATGCAGTGTCTTAGACCGCTGCGCCACTCGGGAGCCACACATAACCACATGCATGGGCTTAACACTGATCAACATAAATGGCCTGTTGATCAATAAATTCTAGATGAAAGAGCAGTATGTGGCTGAGGCGTATCTACTGTAAACAAATCCCTTCCAGACAACCAGTATGTCAGAATACATTGTGGAATGTTGTCATTACTTTACGAATAAACTATGAGGAAGGATCTTTTCTTTTTGGGAGGATCGTTGTTCAGCTCAAAACCACATCACTTTCACTAACCCAACACTTAGAGACTCTTGTCACAGGCTGTATGGTTTCTGAATAGGGGAAGCTGAGTTGGTGTGTGTTAAAGTAGCAGGTAAGAGCTAAGCTCCAACGGAGCTTGAGTTGTGTGGACACCTGCAGGTCGTCAGTCCACCTGGGAACCATAAAGCCAGGGTCTATAGTTGGAAATCCCCAAAATGTCCAGATAAGCAGCAGTAAACTCAATAGAATTCCCTCAACAATAAATACAACAAAAATGCTTACATTCTGCATAGTAGTACTGACCTGGAACTCAATGCCTGATCGACCAGTCCAGTCGCCTAGCCAAATGCCATTGGTATAATCAGAGCGAGAGATGAAGTCGGCCCTACAAAATGTCGACGGGTCGAGCACTCAAGCTATTCCACAGGGTTCGGAGATGTACCCGAGAGATATACGGAAATAACGTTGGGAGAGTTCACAGGAATACTGAGAGAGAAGGTGGGAGTTCAGTCTCTCAGCCACCAATCAGAGGGAGTGTGTAAACTAGCCCGCTCTCACAACAGGGTCTTCACAGGGAGTGGGGGGGGGGGGTGTCTCATCCCCTTCCTCTGGCTGGTAGCCAGGCCAGAGAGATCGAGCAGCACCAGAGCAGAGCTCTATAATGCAATCAGGCTGCCCGCAGGACACTCATTGGGGACAGGCTAAGAAAGGACTGGCCTGCCCCTCTCGCCATCTCCCTCTTGACTAGCCACATCTCATCTCTCTGGTATAATCGCATTTCGATAATGATTTTTAAAAAGAGAAAGAACAAGACGAAAAGAGAAAAATAGCGAGAAAGAGAGCGACAGAGGTAGGGAGGAGTGTGTGGTCTGTCCGTATGGGCCGGCCGACTCGCAGTAACCCGAGAAATTACACGGGGCGGCGGTGGGCATTTCACAGCTTGTCTCCAGGGTGCCCCCTCCCCCCGTCGCACAAACACACATAGGAATCCTCAAGAGGGGAGATTGGTCCACACAAAGAGGGGCTGGACCACAGCAGCAGTGGGTCTAGAGGCTGTACGAAGGCCCTGCAGAAGCACAGGTGTCCATGTGGCGGAGACGACAGGTGAGCCGCCACGGGGGGCTGCGCACACGTTTGACAATCCATGCCAAACCGTAAAATGAGTGACATACTGAAACATGCGCATAATATTAGTTATGTAATGAAGTAAAGCCACTTACACATGGTCCCTTGTGGTCGACTCTCAACAGTAGACCACTCACGTGGATTGATAAGAGTCAAACAGTCCAGATCTCTAGATCAAACAGTCAAGTCACTAAACACTGAAATGTGAAGAGCACACCTTTTTCTCTCTCAACGACCACGAATTACAGCGGCTATAAAATGTATGAGGTCTGGATATTGAAATGTAGCATTACAGGCTTTACGGCCCAGTTATGCTCATCTAGTTCATGTCTGCGTCCCAAAATGGGATGTGGCCAAGGCATGCAGAAGGAGGGGGGGGAAGATGATTTAATGGTAGTTTCTAATGAAGCATGTCTTTTCCATGAGAGCGGATCTGGGAAGAGGCTCAACTATAAGCTGACTAAGACAGACAGGCAGAGTTAACCTCTACTGGGTTAAACAGCCCACAGCAGCAGCTCACACCCTGATCCACAGTTTGTGGGTGTGTGATTAGGTTAGAGACAGAGCGACAGACAGAGCGACCCAGAGAGGAGTTGTCAGAGAGTGACCGAACGACAGAGCGACCCAGAGAGGAGTTGTCAGTGACCGAACGACAGAGCGACCCAGAGAGGAGTTGTCAGTGACCGAACGACAGAGCGACCCAGAGAGGAGTTGTCAGAGAGTAGAGGTAGCGCACCCCGCTAACTAGCTAGCCATTTCACATCGGTTACACCAGCCTCATCTTGGGAGTTGATAGGCTTGAAGTCATAAACAGCACAATGCTTGAAGCACAGGGAAGAGCTGCTGGCAAAATGCACGAAAGTGCTGTTTGAAGGAATGCTTACGAATGCTAGCTAGCAACTTACCTTGGCAATTTACCTTTACCAATTTACCTGGTAACAGGCAGGCTCCTCGTGGAGTGCAATGTAAAGCAGGTAGTTAGAGTGTTGGACTAGTTAACCGTAAGGTTGCAAGACTGAATCCCTGAGCTGACAAGGTAAAAAAAAAAAAATCTGTCGTTCTGCCCCTGAACAAGGCAGTTAACCCACCGTTCCTAGGCCGCCATTGAAAATAAGAATGTGTTCTTAACTGACTTGCCTTGTTAAATAAAGATTAAATAAAAAGGTGTAAACAATTGTAAAAAAAAAATAATTTAAATGTAAATTGGCGTCCAAAAATGCCGATTTCCGATTGTTATGAAAACTTGAAATCGGCCCTAATTAAATCGGCCATGCCGATTAATCCGTCAACCTCTATCAGAGAGTGACCGAGCGACCCAGAGAGGAGTTGTCAGAGAGTGACCGAGAGGGAGTGACCGAGAGGGGAAAAAAAAAGAGGTAGCACGAAAGTGAAACAGAACGAAAAGCACTAGACACCAGCGTGGTAGACCACTAGTCTCTCTTCCCTCCAGACATCTGGTAGCCATCAGCACCGCACACAGGAAGCGGCCGCCATGCCGTGCTGGGGCGCCAGGGAGCTGCGCCTTTTTCCTCCGTCAGACTCAGCGCTGCGCTCAGCAGAAACAACAAATCAGGCAGCAGAGGCCAGCCCTCACTGAACACAGCAGAAGCACAGAAGAGGCTCACATTCCTACTGCCACAGCCTGCCAAGAGGAGCCCTGAGCAGGGAGAGGGACAGAGAGTAGGCTGACTGAGGCTGGCTAATGGTGTGGGTTTGAGGCTAGCTCGGTGCATCTTTTAGTTTCCTTCCTTTCTCTCCCTCCCACTCTCTCTGCCTACTGATGGCCTATGAGGAGGTGGAGTGGATTATTGATTGACATTCTGGAATATCCCAAAATGCACACACCAAACACATGCACACACACCTTGCTCACTTAGCCTCGTAACTGGTTCTGAACTCCTTCCAGGACGATTTCACATGTGCTTATACACAGGCTCCATACACTCTCAGCTTTAGAGACTTGTTCCCATGACTGCACAAACAATCCAGTGGTCTGGACCATAGAAACAGGATCACTAGAAAAAGCATCCCCATTCAAGTCAATGTTCTGTGATGGGTGGATGGCCTGCAGATCATATTTGTATTTCTATGGTCTGGTCCCGTGAGCTGCTGGAAGGGGAAGCCAGCTCTGCCTGAGAGGCCAAAGCAAAAGGGACCATCTTTGGACATTGTGTGCTCCTGGGTCCCTGCAGCAGCCCCCTCTCTCTGGAGCAGCAGTAGGACTCAAAGTTGGGGCTTGAAATAACCTCTCTCTCTGTCATAAGGTCTATTTTTACTAGCCCGATGACTCCAACTGAATTCTAGCGCTGCTCTGTTTGCTACATAATTCAGTCTGAGACCGCAACAAACTACTTCAACGATGGCAACGGCAAGATAAGGGGTGTTGTACAGAACAAAGTAATCAGCGATTGAATCATCTCTAACCAATCAGAGTATCAAAGCCAATGACAAATGGAAAAAGAAATTCACGGCACTTTACCCACGAGTGTCCCAGCCTAACCTGGCGGGTTTCTGAGACCAGTCAGAGCAGTTAGAATGTTTGCGTCAGGGAGGTAGTAGGTACTCATAAATTGCAGAGAAGAAACTAGCATCCGTGGTCGTGGCGTAGTGTTTGGGTAGCCAGGTAATATCTTTACAGCCAGACGTCACTGGACGGGCTTAACATGGAACAATAAATAACGATTTCTAAAGTTGAACTCTGAACACGTTTACGTTATATCGTACTGCAAGTTTCATTTATGTAGCCTGCATTGTATAAATCTGTCTTCATTTTCTGCCTTGGATACAGGCATTTAAACCTATCCAGCCAAGAGTCTGGAGAAGTGTCTTACCTGTGCTTCATAAGAACTGGGTCTGGATAGTTTTAAGAGTTCGCCTATTCAACCATAACGCCATGTGACTGTGGAGCTCTACAACAACCACAGGAGAGTTTCCACACAAAAAAATAATAAAACAGAAAGTGTGTATACACACTGAGTGTACAAAACATTAAGGACACCAGCTGTTTCCATGACAGACTGACCAGGTGAATCCAGGTGAAAGTTATTGATGTCACTTGTTAAATCCACTTCAAATCAGTGTAGATGAAGGGGAGGAGACAGGATGAAGAATTCTCAAGCCTTGAGATAATTGAGACATGGATTGTGTATGTGTGCCAATCAGAGGGTGAATGGGCAAGACAAACAATTTAATTGCCTTTCAATTGGGGTATGGTAGTAGGTGCCAGGTGCACTGGTTTGTGTCAAGAACTGCAAAGCTGTAGGGTCTCTCAAACAACAGTTTCCTGTGTGTATCAAGAATGGTCCACCATCAAAGGACATCCAGCCAACTTGACAACTGTGGGAAGCATTGGAGTCAACATGGGCCAGCATCCCTGTGGAACGCTCGACACCTTTTAGTCCTTCCCCCGACGACTTGAGGATGTTGAGGGGAGTGCAACTCAATATTAGGAAGGTGTTTGTAATGTTTTATACATTCAGCAGGAGATTGAGTCTTTCATCTATGACAGTATAAACAGCAAGAGCCAGGCAATAAAGGAACAAATCTGTTAACAGACTGCACCAAGCGAGGCCAGCAGCCCAGCCACCAAGCAACATGACAAAAAGCAAAAAGTGTTGTTTAAAGGGGGGAGATTAACTTCCAACTTGTTGCTGTGTTTGTGTTTGTCAGCAGAGCACGTTGGGAGTTATAACGGGCGGACTTTGGAAAAACGACATGGGCCTAGAACGCCACATGACCACCACCGCAGTTGACGAGAATAGCCACAGAAACAGAGAACTGGTCACCAGGACTGTCCACACAGTGGTAGTGAGTGACGCAAGGAAATTGTTACATATGGGGAAGGATGGGGTCTGTGCTGGTGGGCTTTCCCACTCCACAACACTAATAGGACAAGTCAGACCACAATGAAATACAGATAGATGTTTAAATAGTTATAACTTAAAAGTTGAAATGATCTTATCCCTGCTATATCATCACTGCAGTCCACTGTCAGACAGGGTGCTTCGTCTGACCGGCTACACGTACCTGCTGTAGGACTAAGCCCGTGGGTTTTTGGCCGTGGGTCAACTCCAGGCCTATTCTTGGTCCCTGAGTCCCAGACAGACTATCAGGCAGAAAGTGTGCATAGATTAACTGTCTAGTGTCTGTTATAAAAGACCTATGGCTTTCATCACTGAATTGCTAACTACACCAATAAAACCAAATCAGGCGAACCGTTGCCGCACACACACACACACACACACCTGAGTGAAAAACAAGACGCTCAAATACACCACAGCTCATGTTAAATCAGGCTTCTTCGATGTTGAAAAACACTGCCCGAGGTTTTCACCCATGTGTGTGTGTCCCTGTAAAATAACCAAAACTTTATTCATAGGGCTTAGCTTTAAATGGATGCTTTGTTATTGTGGTTGTGCGCATTGTTTATCTTGTCGTGATTGGGTTTCAAGCGGCCCCCGCAACGCAAACAAGCAAATGAAAACTTAGACAACCGAAAAGCGCCTTGGGTCGTCTGGCGATACTGGTGGAGCTCTGGGTACATAAACACTAGTCAGGTGGTCGTTTTCTTTTTTGGAGAATCATTCAAATACAAACAATGAATGGGTCTGAGGCAGTTAATCGGTTTGGAAAATATTTCAACCTTAATATATCAGCAGCCTTTTGAAAACGACTGAAAAGAGGGATAAACAGGGTGTATGTGGTACGTAACAGCATTGTAATTGCTGTGTCAACAAGATATCACCCTGCATTAATGTTGTATGTCTCTCTTTTTTTCTTTATATTTCTAATGGACATTTAAATAATTGATGGCCGATGCAATCCATTATTTTCTGGGCATGACTGCTCCCACACAGCAGCAGCAGTCTGCTGCTTTTCAAAATGGACTGTTCTGTTGTCGTGGTAGCCAGGAGGACATACTCTGCATCCCAAATGGGACCCTGTTCCCTATACAGTACACTACTTATTGGTCAAAAGCAGTGCAATACATAGGGAATAGTGCTGTTTGGGACACAGGGGCTCTCCAAACCTGTTCCTGGAGAGCTATACCGTCCTGTAGGTTTTCACTCCAACCCTAATCTAGAGCACCTGATTCTAATAAATATCTGGTTGATAAACTCAATCAGGTTAGTTACAACTGGCGTTGGAGTGAAAACCTACAGGAGGGTCTCTCTCCAGGAACAGGGTTGGAGAGCCCTGGTCTTCAACAATAATGTATGCTGGCTAGGAATAGCCTCTTACGCTAACGCCACACAAGCACTTCTCTGTTCCACTTGCTGAGCAAATGAATCCTGTACTCAAAAAAGCTATTCCTTTGTTTCGTTTGACCACTCCACTGATTCCCATCTGTCTATCCGTCCGCTCTGTTTGTTCAGAAGTTGCAGAATTTCCTCCTTGGTTGGTCGCAATTCAAAAATGTTAAATTAGGCTTGAGCACAAGTAATGGCTTATAGGGCGCTGCAGCGAGCTACATACAGTAAGTGGTTCAGGTCAGGAGACAGACTCCCTCAAGCTGCTAACTGGTGAAGACACATTCACAGAAGTGGAAGGATATTTTCTGAGCCGGCTAGAGGATGTCCTCAGTGAGTTTACTGCCAACACCCTATGGGTTCGTCCCAAAGGAACCATATTCCCTATATAGTGCACTACTTTTGATCAGGGCTCATTTGGGACAGAGAGACACTCAAAAAGGGACCTTTAGGGTTCAACATTTTCCCTCTCAGCTCATTGTGTCAGCCTGTCTCTGGAGTATTGTTGTTCAAACACTGAGGCCCTGTGAGGGAAAGGATGGGATAAGCACAGCATGAATAACCCCTCTGAATGCTTTGGATGGGACCAACCATTTGAGCTTCCTATGAGGAGAGGAGAGGAGCGATCCATGTCGCCATATGGGGAGGGGACACAGAGAGAGATTCCCCCTGCTGCCTCCCGGCCTCAACTGTCTCCGCACATTAAGTGGAGCTGACGAAGTAACAACCAACTTTTATCCCCTTTAATTTCCTTGGGTAGTTTAGAAAACACAGCGCAGATGTCTCAAGACACACAACCTGCAGGGCTCTCTCTTTGATGAACGCTTTACAAGTGGGACCTCCATAAATTCCCAGATTGCGAGAAACGAAAGAGGAAGTCTAAAAATGAAAGATGGAAAGTGCAATGTCAATGAAATGAAAACCTAACAGAGTTGCATGTTCAGAGCAAACGTTTACATTTCTGCGGCTGGGAAAAAAAAAAAAAAAGACTGGAGTGGTTGTGGTAGGTTTCCTCATACCATCTCACCAAGACAAGAAAGGAGAACGCAACAGTTCTGAAGGTGACCTTACATTAATACATCATATAGGCCAGGGGTATTCAACGCCTACTCTACGAGGTCCGGAGCCTGCTGGTTCTCTCTTCTACCTGATAATGAAATGACACCCACCTGGTGTCCCAGGTCGAAATCAGCATCTGATTAGAGGGAAACAATGACAAAAGCAGCGGAACTGGCTTTGAGGTCCAGAGTTGAATTTGATGGCTATAGTATATCAAATTGAATAAAATACCTATCCTGTGTATGGATAAACCTGTAACACACTAAACACCCACAACACTGTGGTCCATGAAGTCTATATGCCAGCGTATGGCCCCTAGATGGGACAGAGACCCCTTTCTCTGGGGCCCTGCACGGTCATGGTTAAGCTCCCACTATATACGCCGTCTGTGTGCCTACATGTCTCCACAAAATAGAAAAAAGGCCTTAGTGTGCACTTTGAGCTGCCCAGTGCTCTGCCTGCCGGTAAACAGGGCGGTGCTGCAGACACAGGCAGGCCGCTGAACAGTTTAACCCTTGATCTCGTCCAATCAGGGGCTGAGCTGGCCAGCCGGGGACAAACTTTGCCCAGAGTGGTTAACCTCCCGGCAGCCAGCAGGGCTACGTGTCTGGCCTGGAGCTACTGTGGAGAGTAGAGGCTGAATGCTCATACAGTAAGGGTGAACACTGGAGAATGAGAGGGCACACAAACAGAAGGTCTACTTAGATCAACCTGTACAGTCTATAGATGACCCGTCACCCTGACAAAAGCAGCAGAACCACCTCTCTGACCCCCCCCCCTCTCAGTTAACGCCTCCACACACAACCGAAATACCCATCCCTGTATCTGTCACCTTTACATTCAGAACCCTTGCCAGAGGTAGACCTACACTACCGTTCAAAAGTTTGGGATCAATTAGAAATGTCCTTGTTTTTGAAAGAAAAGCAATTTTTTTTGTCCAATAAAATAACATCAAATTGATCAGAAATACAGTGTAGACATTGTTAATGTTGTAAATGACTATTGTAGCTGGAAACAGCTGATTTTTTTAATGGAATATCTACACAGGCGTACCGATGCCCATTATCAGCAACCATCACTCCTGTGCTCCAATGGCATGGTTTGTTTGATAACACTTGGATTAGCTCGTACAGTGCTGTGTACTACTCCCTTCACAGAACAGCGCAAACTGGCTCTGGAATAGAAAAAAAAGGAGTGGGAGGCTCCGGTGCACAACTGAGCAAGAGGACAAGTACATTAGTGTCTAGTTTATGAAAGATGCCTAGAAGGCCAGCATCCCAGAGTCGCCTCTTCACTGTTGACGTTGAGACCTGGTGTTTTGCTGGTACTATTTAATGAAGCTGCCAGTTGAGGACTTGTGAGGCGTCAGTGTCTAGTCTGAGAAACACTAATGTACTTGTCCTCTTGCTCAGTTGTGCACCAGGGCCTCCCACTCTTTCTATTTTGGTTAGAGACAGTTTGCGCTGTTCTGTGAAGGGAGTAGTACACAGCTTTGTACGAGATCTTCAGTTTCTTGGCCATTTCTCGCATGGAATAGCCTTCATTTCTCAGAACAAGAATAGACTGAAGAGTTTCAGAAGAAAGTTGTTTCTGGCCATTTTGAGCCTGTAATCAAATCCACAAATGCTGATACTCCACTAGTCTAAAGGCCAGTTTTACTGCTTCTTTGATCAGAACAACAGTTTTCAGCTGTGCTAACATAATTGGAAAAGGGTTTTCTAATAATCAATTAGCCTTTTAAAATGATAAACGTGGATTAGCTAACATAACGTGCCATTGGAACACAGGAGTGACAGTTGCTGATAATGGGCCTCTGTAGATATTCCATTAAAAACATTTTTTAAAGCAGCCATTTCCAGCTACAACAGTCATTTAAAATTTTAACAATGTCTACACTGTATTTCTGATCAATTTGATGTTATTTTAAAATTGACAAAAAAAAACAAAAAAAGGCCTTTACTGTCAATAACAAGGAAGTTTCTAAGTGACCCCAAACTTTTGAACGGTAGTGTATATTAGAAGGTTGGCCTATAATCTGGATGGGGCACCTGAAACCGGGTCATGATGTCACGGCGTAATCCTGAGGACCAGTAGGCTGTATTAGGCATACTGGGTTCGGTTATTCACAGTCCCAGGCTGTTCTGAGAGGGCTCAAGTGAGGTCGCCTCCACCCACAACCGCTGCTGTCGTTAGCCACTGCCACACACACCGGCAAGTCTCACACACTCAGCGAGTGGGTCGCACACACACCTGGCCCAGTGTAACTCAGTGGGGGCTCCAGCTAACAGCTTCAACCAGAAACAACAATTCGCCAGTGATCAGTGTTCCTTCTCATACTGCATGCAGGGCCTCATCTACACCACACAGATCCTATTAACACTGGAGGGTCAAAATACAGCCATTCATATTGTCGAACACCATTAAGGACACACACAGTTACACACACAGTTCCAAAACTTACACACACAAAAGGTCACAAAAGCGGTGTTTAAACAGACGCCGCCAGGCTTTGGCAGAAGTGTGAATCAGATGAATTGGGTCAAAGAATTGGTCAGAGACAGCAGTAGAACAGGCTGTTCCTACAGGGCCACAAAGAGGCAGCAGCAAAACAGGCTGTTATAGGGGCACAATGAAGCCATTTAGGCCAGAATGGACACGTACCAAATCATACAAATAGATTAACACATTCTTAGGGTCTAATGAATGTAGGGTGAGATAAATACACACTAGTCTATAGACCTGAGGGTAGTGAAGTAGTAGGCTACAGTGCAATCAGGTCACAATCAGTTTGCTCAGGGGCCTGGTGAAATGCAACACACTGCATTTACCCATTGGATTATGCCCTTAACAAAAATGTCCACTTTTTAAGGAAGTAGACCGTTCTCAGTGCTCCATTCACATAAGGATAAGTGTTCCCAGTCTGTCACTTCAGAGTGACCTACAGCAGCTGGGCTGGCTCCCTACACTACCATTCAGTTAAAACGTCACACACACACAGTGTCTTGGTCACTAAGTGTCATGTGATCAGAGTCTCCTGTCTCATCTGTTCCTGCTGTGGGAAGGCATAGTTACTTACTGTATCACCATGGTTACTGTGTCACCACCACTAACCACTCCATAGTAACCCCTACACCCCCTGGCTGACTGACTGTCATACTTCACAATGACAGAGGGAGTGTTGAGCTCCGGGTGCCGATTGATCATGACTAGGGGCTGGACTTCTTATCCTGACCATGTGACCTGAACAGGAAACGCTCTGGGACCTCGATAGAGGTTCTAACTTTGGGGCGGCAGGTAGCCTAGTGGTTAGAGCGTCGGGCCAGTAACCGAAAGGTTTCTGGCCTTGAACAAGGCAGTTAACACACTGCTCCACTGTAGGCTGTCCTTGTAAATAAGAATTTGTTCTTAACTGACTTGTCTAGTTAAATAATGGTTAAATAAAATAAAAAAACAGGCTCTAAGTAGGGCTGCAGTCAGGAAAAACTCCTGTTCTAGGCATGTAGTTACAAGGAGAACAATGAACTGAGTTCTGTGCAGATTCAGATTGATCATAACATCAGTGGAGGGAGGACAGAAGGAATGGTATTTGGCAGGCAATGCCTTGGTTCAGTATGGCCAACCAGAGACATTGGGAGAATCTCAATTGTATACTCCTCACATCCTCCTCTTGCCCCGCCTCCTTCTCAAAACCCGTTGGCTGAGAAAGCCAGAGGTCCTTCGCCTCCAGTGGGTTTTGAGGAGAGAGGACGCGAGGGGTATACAATCGAGATTCTCTCGGAGAGATCGGTTGAGGAGAACTGTGGTTGCTGCGAAAACATGTAGAGCGCAGGGCCGTCCAGTTCCTAATGCAAACATCAATAGAGATATCCAATAAGCCACAAATACAACACTTAACAGCCTTTTGGACACAGCAAGACTCTTTTACAAATGGTCATTTGTGTCCCAGAGTTGTGGTGTGCAGTCTCTTTACCACGCCATCTTTGTAGATTAGGAGCAAATACAACTGATAGAGGGCCCACGAATACAATGGCGATAGATGTTCTTTGGATAGATAACAGATCCAATATCATGGGAACTAATATACAGCCAACTGATTCACCCACTGATTCACACAGTAAAGAAAGGGGACATATACAGGGTGGCAATTTCATTATGGGTGTGAAAATGGTAATACTTTTCAGGTAAAAAAACAAACAAAGGTCATGTAAGACTATCAACAATGACATCCAGCTTCCAAAGAAGTGTGTGATTCATAGAGAGAAACATTATTTTGCATAACTGTGTTCTAGCTTTGCAACTGTGATAGAAATGTATTTTCATATCATTTCAATACTGTACTGATTTATATGGGCATACCTCCCCGTCTCGTAAGTAGGCCGAGTCTTGAGTCTACATGGGACACTCTTCACGCCACTTCGATACAAAGTGATTGTCGTTGCAGGTTAGCATAGCATTTTTGGTAACCTTAACCTCAGTCTCCTAACCTGATGCGTAAGTTCTCCTAACCTGCTACAAAAAAAAAAAGTCACTTCGGTATCGAGGTGGCGTGAGTCTACATAGTCTACATAGACTAGACTATGGAGAAGACTGAACATTCTAATTTCCTATGACAACCAGAAACTGCTTTCAAAAGCATTCCTTTTAAGAACACAAGTCAATTGGAATTCATTCACGACATTGTGAGAGTTGTCAACGTGATCTGTTTTTTAGATTCGTACATTAGTCAAACCTACACTTAGGATTTTGACATTAAAACATGTGCTCATAAACTATTATGCTATGACTTAGACGAGCATTTCAGTTGCCTTGCCGTGGAATGCGAATGTTGCACAGTATAGGACCATTTTCATGAATGCTTTGAAATAGGCCCCGTGTTGGAATTCGCATCAAATCACTGAAAAGCTCAACAGCATGCAGGCTGTCATCATAACAAGATGTAGCCTAGGAGGCCATTGTCACTTGTCAATACTACAATCGGATTTTAAATCCACTTCTTGCTATTCATGAATTGTCGATAGTTTTGTTGTAGCAAACAAAGATTCGAGATGCTGCATAAACTTTGTGCAGCTGGGGGAGGTGATTAGCGAGGCAACGTACGCAAATTCGAAATAATCGAAAGTGTTTCATTTGCATAGCTACAATGTATCCGCTCTGTGGTAACGATCCAAAGCAAGACATGAATATGATCAAGCTCAGACTTACGTAACGTCGCAACTTTTTTTCTGGAGGAGATTTTCTTAACCAGCCCGAGCACACCACATCTCCCCCGCTCATCTTTCCTCCTTTCTTCCTCGCCGTCTGGATGTTTGGGCCGAGATTGTTTTGAGTGAACCTGCAAATATTGACAGGGAGCGGTCAATGGAAGAAAATAATATGAAAAAAATGAATGTCGCATTGGTTGAGATTTTATGAGTTGGGTAAGCGATAAATACCGTCACACCTCCTAGTCTGCGCTGCGAGTAACCAACAGCGACTTTAAGACAGTCCTCTGAAATGTGTCAACCACTTTTGTCAAGAAGTGTGTTAAATAGCCAAATTAAATCCCAAAGTGTCGTGCGTCCGTGGTTACCTTCTGGATATGTTTCGTACTCCAAGCAGAATAGTTGCTTGCAAGTGAAACTCGCCGAGTTTGGCTTTCAGTGAACGCGCTTTTATGCAATTCCTTCCAAAGTAGATCAAATATTTTTAAGCACACTAGGATACTTATTTCCCTCTCCTTTCCGAAGCATAATTGTTTCACGGGAAGTACAAAGCCTTTTCACCCAAAAACGTAGCGTTTCACCGACCTTCCTCCCAGTTTCACTCCCTGTGGTTGCTAATTATGATTGACAGATAGGCAACTCTGTGTTTTCCCTGAACTCAGACTGACAGCCTCCTTTGGAACACGCAGGCAGAGGGAGAGGCGGCGTGCAGGAAAAATTAACCAACACACCATGGGACATGTAGTTCTCAATTGTTTGGCGTTTCTCCCCCTAAAACAAATAACCGCATTTTGATAAAAAAAATGTTTGCATATGGTTAGTATAGATTTACACCCATCTGACTGAATACCGGGGGAAAATATGGCTTTCTTATGATTGAACGGAATAACAAAGAACCTGCATTCCAGTGTTCAATGTAGGACCTCTCCTACCATGTGCACGTGGAAACTACACTTACCACAATGCGCGCCATTTGTGCGCTCGAAGTCACGCAACCTCGAGGACAGCGTAGAAATGACCGTACAATTAGAAAGTTGGCGATTGCCATTACATTATATCTATGTGTGTAAGTGTGAGCACCAAAACCAGAAACAACAACAACTCGAGTAGGAATATTATAATTTCAGCAACAATAAATAAAACATATCTCTTCATCATATGTTTTACATTCATTTAACTAGGCAAGTCAGTGAAGAAAACATTTTTATTTACAATGTTGGCCAACGCTGGGCCAATTCTGCGGGTGCCCTATGGGACTCCGAATCACTGCCGGTTGTGATACAGCCTGGATTCGATCCATGGTGTCTGTAGTGACACCCCTAGCGTGACACCCCTAGCACTGAGACACAGTGCCTTAGACCCCTGCACCACGCAGGAGCCCAAATGAATGAAATGTCTTTGTTCCTTCATTGCAAGAGTAGGCTATCTATCCCTTGAAGACTAGTAGTGTTGTTCTTGTAGACCCAGAGCCTGACTATTGTCAATTTGACAGAGATGAGTTCCCATGAGGGTTAAAGTATCTGTGGAATCCTGGAATGTTATTGTAATGGTAAAAAGCTCTCCAGGTTTTTTGGCTATTAACCTGTATTTGTAAGTGCATCTATAATGTTTGACCGCCAATTTCTAATGGGTTTGAGCATAGTATACATGAAGGTCAATATTGTGATTAACAAATAGTCAACTGATGTACCAAAACAAATATTAACTTTTCATATAACTTACTAATACAAATTAATAACTATTATTGTGCACAACAGCCATCACAGGGCGGCAGGGATCCTAGTGGTTAGAGCATTGGACTAGTAACCGGCAGGTTGCTGGATCGAATCCCCGAGCTGACAAGGTAGAAATCTGTTGTTCCACCCCTGAACAAGGCAGTTAACCCACTGTTCCTAGACTGTTGTTGTAATTAATCATTTGTTCTTAATTGACTTTCCTAGTTAAAGAAAAAACATTTCAATGTATGACTCAAGTAACACAATAACATTCAAACAATGTATTAATCATATGCAGATTCACAACTAAGTACAGTCATGACCCACCCAGTTGTGAGTGAGACTTTACATTCTAATATTAATCCATTTAAACATTCACATAGCCATTAAAGATATTTGTCACAGCATAGCTCCATACAGCAGGCAAGCCCAACCAGTGAGGACAACAATTGAGTACATTTGTCAGTCTACCATCCATAATACTATTGATCCTACTTGTCAATGTCTTCTAAAATACTATTCAGCCTGGGAGATCATTTTTCCTTTTTACTGTGTGCTCCTCAAGATGGGTCTGTGACACCATAGAGCTGAAAGAAAGATATTGCTGTGGTAAAAGTTCTAGTCACTGGCATTTTGCTGAGCCATGCTAGTCACTGGGGAACTTAACAGGAGCATAAATCCCAACTTCATGGTCCCCAATAGAATGAAATGGAAAAAGAGAGAGGAAGGGAGGGAGACAGAGAAGGCATTATGTTTATTAAATTACATTTTAAATGAGTGGTTCCAGAGTTCATGCTTTTGCAAGGGATTTAAACTTTTATGAGAAAGGCATTAAAACAAATTGCATTTGACGTGTCGTGGGTGGAGACCAACCACAGAAAACTAAAAACATTCAAAACAGGGATCAAACAATATGCATTTGTGATTTGTGTGGGGATGTTAGCTGCTCATCAATTCATCCCACGTTGGTTTTTGCCTTCATTGTTATCACATTGAAATCTCTGCAATAATAGAGGGGTTATAGCATCCATTTTAAAGCCCACCGCCACAATAATAGTATTTCATAACTTCAATTGAATTGAATTGTAGTGTACTTCAAGTTCCCAGAGGGAAGTTGTTTTGCCACCATGGCAGTAAATACAATAGACTGAAAAAGTTGCTCCTAAAAAGTGCAGCCAGGCAAATCTACATACAATACTGAAAAATGGTATAAATGCAACAATTTTACTGAGTTACAGTTATAAGGAATATATAAGGAAATCAGTCAATTGAAATACATTAATTAGGCCCTAATCAAGCCATTGGTGGGCTTGGGAGGGCATAGGCCCACCCACTTGGGAGCCAGGCCCAGCCAACAAGAATTTGTTTCCCCCCACAAATGGGCTTTATTACAGACAGAAATACTCCTGTTTCATCAGCTGTCAGGGTCGCTGGTCTCAGACGATCCTGCAGGTGAAGAAGCTGGATGTGGAGGTCCTGGACTGGCGTGGTTCTGCAGTAGTGAGGCCGGTTGGACGCACTGCCAAATTGTCTAAAATTACATTGAAGGCAGCTTATGGTAGGGAAATTAACATTCAATTATATAGCAACAGCTCTGGTAGAGATTGCTTCAGTCAGCATGCCAATTGCACACTCCCTCAAAACTTGAGACATTTGTGGCATTGCAAAACTGCACATTTTAGAGTGAATTTTAATTGTCCCCAGCACAAGATGCACCTGTGTAATGATCATGCTGTTTAATCAGCTTCTTGATATGCCACACCTGTCAGGGGGATGGATGATCTTGGCAAAGGAGAAATGCTCACTAACAGTGATGTAAACAAATTTGTGCACAACATTTGAGAGAAATAAGCTTTTTGTGAGTATGGAACATTTCTGGGATCTTTTATTTCAGCTCATGAAACATGTGACCAACACTACATGTTGCATTTATATTTTTGTTCAGTATTTTTGGGCAATCTGAACCTGCTGATGAAGCTGCTCTGGTGCTATCAAAAAAAAGGCCACACTTGATATCATACAACACTGAGTTGTGTAACTTACAGGGAATGCCATTGCTCAATAAAACTTTTGATGTGTCCTTACAAAACTGTACAAGTGAAACGCAAATGGATCAGTCAATTAATAATTGAGTGCCATTGATTTTTTCCCAAATGCTTTTTGAGGCGATTACAGTGCTACTACTACAGTGTGTTGTAAACGTAATGGCAGGGATACCGAATAGCACAGAAATGACCCATTTGAAAACCACAAGCTTGCATTGCTACATTACACATATTGGCTATGCCATTAGCAACAGCAAGTGTGCTGATAGGGTCAACCGTTGCATACCATTCTCTATTCATGTAGTCCACTATTGCAAGTCTGACGCTACTGTTTTAAGACCCATTACATAAAGATGCTTCTCGATATCCTTTTGGAGAGGGTAAGGGTTCTATAACATGTCGGTTCCGTCTAAGAGGTTTTAGGTCAGTTTCCACTGGGTAAGGAAACCTATCCTGGCTGGTAACTTGAATGATGAGGCTTTCCCATGGGAGGTCTGTCTGACATCACCGTGAACTCTCCCTTCTGTTACTCCTATAATCTCTCTACCGGGTCATGTTCATTAGGGCACACCGTAACAAAACAGTTCAAAATGTGGTGCAACGTAAAACAAAAATGAGTTTTTTTTAACGTACATTTTCAGATAGTACCTCCCCGTTTCAGGATGTTTTCCTCCGTTTGGTGCCTAATGAACACGACCGTGGTATTATACAAGATTGTCAAGGAGAATGGATTTATTTCCTTCTTCCTGGATACTCCTTCAGTCTTACTCAAACATATTCACCTATGGGCATAGAAGAGCACCGGTAATTGACCTTATGCCGGGACTGTGCATGAGAAACATTGAGACGCCACAGCAGTGATAAACGCACCACACCTGAAGCAGGTGGTCTTGGCTACAGCTTCAAAGCCACTCTGCTCCGTCTTTGATCTAGGGAAAGGGGATACCTAGGTAGCTGCACAACTGAATGCATTCAACTGAAACGTGTCTTCCGCATTTTACCCAACCCCTCTAGGTTCTCTGAAGAAATCACAGCCACACTGGCAGAGGAAATGTTACCGCAACTTAGCATGCCGTTCATCTGTATCACAGCAACATGCTTCATTAAATGGGAACACCGCCCAAAGGTGAATGTCTGGACATTCAATCATTAACAGTGCCTCAAAACCAGTCTTACCCTTCACTCAAACATCAAGTGTCCAATTGGAAACCTAAGAACCATAGCCAGTACATGTAATGTTCAGTATGACTACAGAGGAGGAATGCCATGAAAAGATAAACAATACACGTAGCAACCCTAACTTACAATATTTTAATGTTGAATAAGACAAACGGTAGGAGGCATTTATTGTGTGTGGGCAGACTGGGCACTGACAACACATGAAGCTGAACACAGCCATGCATTCATACGGCCGATAGCTAGCTACTGCAGTGTGTTCAGAGAAGACAATAATACAAGAGCATCTAAATGACACTTGTGGGAGAATGTGAAACATGAAGGTGTAAAACTCACCCGGGGGGCTTGTAGGTAGCGCTAGATGGACAGAGCAGGCAGACACAAACAAGACCCTTTCATCTTTAATATTGGGGAAAATCATGTATTGTACATAGCTTTAAAACACTGTACAGCAAGGCTGAGGTTTGTGTCTTTCCAGTCAGTCTTTTTGTAAATTCAGGTTTATTAATATCTAACAAAAGGCACAAAATCTGCAACAAAAGAAAAGTATCCCTGAATGAATAACTTAATTAGAGTCAATGTTAGTAACCATAACCCCACCTTAAGAAAGTTGTCAAATGTTCAGCATGCAATTAACACACACATTTTGTATTAAAAGATTAATCGCATCTAAAACTTTTTGTATACAGTATTCATGGCATTAGTTGATCATATTCCATGTTGATTGAATATACTTTCGCACCCATATCTGTACATTTTATTGCATATGAAAATGTCTTATGACAAGTACACATCAATGAATCTCCTTATCAAAAATCAAACCCACCGCTTGAAAAAGAAAAAGAGAAATGCATGCAAACCAGAAAAGGTTATGAGGTCTAGCTTGTCCCGAGGCAGAAAGTTGAGAGTTATGGACGATAATAAAACGACAGAGCCAGACATGAGAGGTAAGACCCTCACTGTAAGGTTGAGTCCAGTGTTGAGTTCAGTGTTGTGTGTTGGATTTAAGTCCATGTGGGTGTGTACATTATGCGCTGTATTCAAGTGCTCCCTCCAAGATATTCAGCGCTCTCTCTCTTTACTTTCATATGTGCTTCACCATCCACTGGATGAGGAGCCAACCAGACTTCTCTGTGCATGTCTCTCATATATATAGAGTCCAGTGGTCTTTCAGTGCTATATTTACTTGTCTCTCACTCACTCTTCCCAGTCCCTCCTCCATCAGAACACCAGTCTATTGACAGTGTTGAACCCCCCACCTCCTCCTCCTCCCCCCGAGGGACCACAGCTGCCCGGGGGTTCGTTGTCGTCTGGTCCATTGGGCCTGAACGAGCAGGAGGCAGAGGCCGCCTGGAGAGCTCGGGTCCGCGCGTTCAACTCCTGTTCCTATTTGACAAAAGGAGTTCGGGATCATTAAACACTGTTCAGAGGGTCGTTCATTAGGGACCAAATGGAAGAAAATAGAAACAGGCAGGGACTACCTGGAGTTTAATTTTCCAATGCAGAACGGTTGAAAATGTTACCTGTCCTAATGAACATGACCCAGGAGTTTAGGTATTCTGTCTGAGCAAGAAAATGCAGCTCTGTTGCCCTCTTGTGGTTACTGCAAATGTGTGGTTGAAGTCTTATTTTTTTGAGAGATTAACAACTCATGAAATTTCACTTGACTAATTGCATCTTGAAAGCACAAGGGAAATGTGTAACATGTGTATGGTTGGCTTTCTGAATACTTGCAACATGTTTTGATCAAAGCTTGTTCAGAACTACTTTAATCCGGTCAATGGATACATGGAAAACAGGGTCCTGTTAAATTTTGAACATGGGCACAAATTGAAAGGACAAATTCCAAAAACAAGTCCAAAAGAGAAGAACAAAGCGTGACGTTACCAGAAATACCCTGAAGAATATGGAAATGTGTCTGACATGATGCCACCCCCACAAAAAAAAAAAAACTATTTTCCCCACCATCACTGATAACCAGGGGCGCAACATCGGTTTTAGAAGTGTGTGTGTGTGTGTGTGGGGGGGGGCATCATTTATAAAAAAAATGTATCCAGTCAGGTAAACACGCCAAACAGCCTACCGACCGCATGGTCCTAAAGCTCACGGTTGCCTTGTTTTGTATCACATGCCAATGATAAAACTGGGGGGGAGAAAATGCCATTTCAGAGTGTGTGTGGGGGGAGGCATGCCCCCCCCCATCCCCAGTGAAAGTTGCACCCCTGCTGAGAACTACTTTGTTGAGAGAAAATGTAGTGATACGATTATGATATGTTGTCTCACCTAGCCATCTTCAGATGAATGCATTAATTGTAAGTTGCTCAGGAGAAGAGCTAAATGACTAAAATGTAAAATACGCATGCACCTCAGCGTCCCATGCTAATCAAGCAATTAGAGAAAGGTTATTGGAGGCTTGCGTGATCATAAGTCCACACAGTACACTTCCCTGGGCCAATACATTAGCATAGCCTGATGCATCATTTAGGTCAGGATCACACTAAACGGTTATGCTAATGGATGCGTCACCCCTCCTTGGCCTGTATTTAGTGACAGAAATGACAGGCGCCGACACAGGAGGGCTTTTTATGTAGAGATAATTGGTTGGAGTGAATCGGATTTTCACCCGTCTGCTACTCTGTCATCTAAAACTGGTCATTGAGAGAGAGATTAAAGTAGATTATTATAATATGGGTTGTTGCCCTCGTGGTTAAGAGGGTGGGGGTCAAAGGTGAGGCTTGTCCTACTTGTAAGCAGCCTCTTCCATTGGCTTTACACGTCACCAATTTAAGAGTTCATTTGATGAAACAAAAAATTGCTCTGATAACTAAAGAGACAATTTCCTTAAGGTTTCAAACCAAAAATGAACATACTGTAAATGAAATTGAGTAGAGCCCTTGGATAAACATGAGCAAACAGAAAACGCCTCATTCACTATACTGTAACTCCTCACACCCTCTTCTCTCACCTGTAAAAAGAGCTTGTTGTCCTTGGTGACGGCGTCCATCAGTTCTTTCTGCAGCGGAGGTTCAGAGCCCAGTCTCATGCCATTGGCCGTCCCTCCCCCGGTACTGTTTTGCCCCCCCGTAACGTCCTGTTTCCGGTAGATCAGCACGTAGGCCGTGTCCTTGGGGAAACGGTTGGTGACGTTCTGAACCGACCCCAACGAAGTGAACGTTACCCTGCTGTCGTTGAACAGCAGCCAATCCCCGGCCGCCTGGCCTCCGCACACCTCTTCCACTTCCTGTTTGGGATGAGTCGCCCCAGAGCAAGTGAGTGTGATGGGCTCAGTCTGCCCGTTGCCAGGATCCTCCCCCAGGGCGAGGGGATTGGCTAGGTGGTGTTGGGCTCCGTCAGCCCCATTGAGGTTGCGGCCGTAGGAGTAGTAATGGCCACTCTCCGACGACATCCCAGAGTGCATCACTACAGAGCTGAGGACGTAGGGAACGAACCGGGCCGCCGGCCACACCCCTACCTCACTTTCTCCTCCTGCCATCCCGTTGTCGCCCTCTTGCCCAGTCTCCTCCTCCTCCTCTCTCTGCGACGGCTTCAGTTTCTTGGCCAGGTTTTCGCTGCTCTCGGGTGAGTCCACTTGGAGTGGAGAGGATGGTGGCAAGGAAGAGGACGAAGAGTGTTTGGGTGGAGGGGCGTGCACGGGCAGTCTCATGAGCGGCGGGATGGTGACGTTGTCCAGAATCTTGCGGCGCACGTGGCACTTGGCGTCGTAGGAGAACCTCAGCAGAGTGAGGATGAGGTACTCGGGCGCCGCCACCACCCTCATCCCCCGCTCCGCCCGCTGCAGCGAGCCACACTTCTGGCAGAAGTAGGCGTTCTCCTTGTCCAGGATCTCTGGCGCCAGGAAGTAGTCCACCAGGTCAGGAACAGACAGTGGTGGCTCGCTGGACCCTGGAACAAAATGGACGCCGGTGGTGGAGGCCGTGACGGGTTTGGGAGAAGGGCCTATTTCGGGAGCCTCGCTGCCCCCGTTGACAGCCCCCTGGCAGGGGCCCCGGGGTTCCTCTGAGGGGCCCTCGGTCTGAAGAGGGCTGGAGGTGGTGGAGGGACAGAAGGCCAGGGATAGGTCAGTGAAAGGTTCTTCTTTCTCCGAGACGCTGTTGCATGTCATACAGCGGATACCCGTGCTCAGCCTGCCTCCAAACATCCTCTCAATGAGCGTCCTCTCATCATTCCCCTCGGACTTCCCCTCCACAGGGGCCACGTGTGACACTCCGGCATCCTCCGCAGAGGTTTCACTTCCGGTGTCGTTGCTCGGTCCGTTGCCAGGGGAGACAACATTTGGCTTGGCTGACATGAGAACCTGGATGGTTTTCTCCTCTTCGTGTAATCTTGGCAACCGAACACAAGGAGACAAGAGAAAGTTCAACCAAAAATACAACATGCAAATGAATGTAACAGCATAATAAATGGAGCTCTCCTTTTCAATAACACCCATTCGAGTGAACATGAAATCTTAAAATCCTTCTCTCAAAACACTAGATTTATACATACATACTTCCCATCTATACCTGGAGTCATACAGGTTTTAGGAGTTGTAGGGTGCTCCAGCAGTCTACTAGATGGTATACTACCTGTCCAGGAGGAAGGAGTTGTAGGGTACTCCAGCAGTCTACTAGATGGTGTACTACCTGTCCAGGAGGAAGGAGCTATAGGGTGCTCCAGCAGTCTACTAGATGGTATACTACCTGTCCAGGAGGAAGGAGTTGTAAGGTGCTCCAGTAGTCTACTAGATGGTGTACCAACCTGTCCAGGAGGAAGGAGCTGTAGGGTGCTCCAGCAGTCTACTAGATGGTATACTACCTGTCCAGGAGGAAGGAGTTGTAGGGTGCTCCAGCAGTCTACTAGATGGTATACTACCTGTCCAGGAGGAAGGAGCTGTAGGGTGCTCCAGCAGTCTACTAGATGGTGTACCAACCGGTCCAGGAGGAAGGCGTTGTAGGGTGCTCCAGCAGTCTACTAGATGGTGTACCAACCGGTCCAGGAGGAAGGCGTTGTAGGGTGCTCCAGCAGTCTACTAGATGGTGTACCAACCGGTCCAGGAGGAAGGCGTTGTAGGGTGCTCCAGCAGTCTACTAGATGGTATACTACCTGTCCAGGAGGAAGGAGCTATAGGGTGCTCCAGTAGTCTACTAGATGGTATACTACCTGTCCAGGAGGAAGGAGCTGTAGGGTGCTCCAGCAGTCTACTAGATGGTGTACTACCTGTCCAGGAGGAAGGAGCTGTAGGGTGCTCCAGCAGTCTACTAGATGGTGTACTACCTGTCCAGGAGGAAGGAGCTGTAGGGTGCTCCAGTAGTCTACTAGATGGTGTACTACCTGTCCAGGAGGAAGGAGCTGTAGGGTGCTCCAGTAGTCTACTAGATGGTGTACTACCTGTCCAGGAGGAAGGAGCTGTAGGGTGCTCCAGCAGTCTACTAGATGGTGTACTACCTGTCCAGGAGGAAGGAGCTGTAGGGTGCTCCAGCAGTCTACTAGATGGTGTACTACCTGTCCAGGAGGAAGGAGCTGTAGGGTGCTCCAGCAGTCTACTAGGTGATGTACTACCTGTCCAGGAGGAAGCGGAGGTACTCAGAACAGTCCTGCTGGGATCCTGCATTGAACCAGGGGGGCCGAGACGCCTCAAAGAAGACTCTGGGGGCATACGCTGCCCTCTGCAGGAGAGACACACACAAACTGAATGACCACTCACCGAATACACACACCAAGTGAAACGTCAGGGATGGATCCATAGTCATTTCCATTGAAAAACCTGATGGCCACTAACAGCAGTGGGAGACAAACCTGGGTGTGTGAGAGGAAGGTGAAGAGGAGCTGCAGTTTCTTCATCAGTGTGTTGGCAGTGGCATCATTCAGACGTAACGATAAGACATGCCTCCTGAAACTGGGACAGGACCATAGGAAGGTTCGTGCAGAGCATTTCATAAGAACTTCCTACATAAATATTGCAGTATTATATAATGCTATTGTGAGAGGATTCAAGTCAGAATGTATATAGACAGCTTTGTTAACCATGCGGTCAACTCAATATAAATGCAACGTGTAGTTGTATGTGTACTAAATCCACTACTCACTCTGTGGCTGAGAAGAGTGTCTGTATGATACTGTTCATGTAGCAGGTGTTTCCCAGGTTGATGAGGCCAGTCTTGCCCGTCTCAGACTTGCCCGGCAGCCTCAGCAGGCCTGAGGCAAACGAGTTGGACTGGGACGTCCAGGCACTTTGGTTCAGAACCAGCTTGATCTTATCCTCACCGGGCCCAGGTAGCTCCTAGAGGGGAGGGAGACAGCTTTCAGACACTCCATACACCACATTTACTACACGAGCTGCGTAGTATTGTACACTGTCCGAATTTTGAAGGTCCATCCTTCAATAATGACATTATTCACGACGCCACAAACACTCAGTTGGTCACTTGTGTGATCACTCGTTGTCAAGGTGTCTTACTTTGATGGCCTCCAGGATGTCGTCGTAGAGGTCAGGGAAGCCAGAGTACTGGTACATCATACAGTGGACGAGCTCTGTGAAGTGCAGCAGGAAAGCCTTACTGGTGGGCAGGCCGTCATGCTTCAGACTCTGAACCAGGTCCACTATGTGTGGCACGACCTGGGGAACACACATGGAACGTATTGTCAACAAACATTTACAGTAAAGTTGTTTAGCAGACGTACAGTTAGCTAGGTGAGACAACCAACATATTACAGTCGTGGTACGTCAATTTATCCTCATCAGCAAAGTCAGTGCTGGTACACATGATGTTCTTGGTCATGTGCACATCACATCTGTTCTAATCTGTTATAAGGTGGAAAGGTGCTGTGTAGGAAACTAGGCACTGCATATAGCAGTAGAATAGCACTAAACACACTGATGTAGTGACTGGTAAAAACATCAACCTTCACATGCTACATTAAACCTCCCTTTTTGTCATGGGGGGTCACACTGACTTAAATGTAAATCAACCTTTTAAAAGGAATTGACAATCATGGCAGATGAAACCACCACCAGTCAACTAAAGGACCATCTTGGTGCTTTAAACACTTTACACCTCATTAGTGGAAGAGCCCTGCTGAGAGGAGAGTGCATCTGGGAAATGGAGTTTAATGGAGCCTGAAGGTATTTCAGCTAAATAGGGGGAATAAGGGAGGGAAAGACATGCAGTGCGCAATAGAACGAGTTGTATTGTGTGTTTCTTACCAAGTGGAAGGCCTCAGGAGAGTGTTGGAAACTCAGCAGCATATGGGAGAGAACCACTAGGGCCCCCTGTCGCACGATGGGGTACCACAGACGGTTGAACACCTACACACAAAGATAAAACATACAGCATATGTATTGTACACACACTGACACAGAAACACACAATTCAGAAGTGATATAGCTAGACACCATAATGACCAAACTACAGGAACACATTTTCGTTCATGTGATCATCTATTCATCAGTTCTAACTAAAGTTAATATGTAGTTATAGATGCCATCACCACAGAGTTTCTAAACCCAGAGGCGCAACATCGCAAGTCTTCCGGGAACGCTTGCGAAACAGATCAGGCCGGGGTTTGTGAGTCAATGAGAGAAGTGAAAAATTGTTCCTTCGTTGTGACTTGTCTCAAAATCTAAAGTCACAGCCTAGATTCCAACCAGTTGTTGAACATGTTATTACTCCAACCTTGTGAAAGTGACAAACTGACACATTTTCATTTTTGTCAAATACTACTTTATATCGAAGGAGTGCCTAGACGACTGTTCGACACAATGACATGTTTCTGAGCATGGGCTTAGCTAGCCAACGTCGCCATGACATCACCTAAAGTGTCATCAGGGATTTCTATTGGAGAAGCAGTTTCTGCCCATCTTCATATAGAGTACTGTATTTGCTATTACCATGTGTAACTACCATCTTAGCTCATTGGTGCATTGACACACCCTGCTGAGGTAGTGGTGGTCAGCACACTACCCACCAGTTCAATCTTAAGCAGGGTGACATCTATGAGGATGGTGAACTTCTGCACCGCAGCCAGTCCCTTCAGCAGGGCAATGACCCACATCTCCACATGGTGGGCCAGAGGCCAAGACAACCAGTCAATCATCCTGAGGAAGGAAAGAGAGAGAGATGGAGAGAACGGTAAATAAGGGCAGAAAAGCGCCATTAAATCACTACATCCCATCTAGTATACACACTGCAAATACAACAGATTCATTTATTCAGTTTAGCTAATGAAAAAACACAGTAAAAGGCACCCAGTGACCTGCAGAGTGCTTGAGTCATGCTGGTGTCTTTGACGTTCTGGTCGGTGGTAAGGCTCTTGATGAGAACTGTGATCATCTGGAGAGGTATGTGCTGGACCAGGCTGGCTAGGGCAATGGAGGGTTCGAAGGAGGGGTCTGTGCAGAACACAAAAAAAAATTGAGTATAATTGACTGATGTTTTTTTTTTTTTTTTGGGGGTCACAGCTTATGAAATATGACCCAATTGTATTCAAATGTCTTGTTTACAACCTCTACCCTAACCAAGTGACCCAAATCAAGTATGATATTGAGCAGTGCATGAACTCTCCACCACCCTGGATCATTAAAATGACAAAGAAGTTACTGTTCCAAGTCTCAAGCATGTGCTAACAAGCCTGACATTCCTCATTTTTCCACAGGTGGGCGAAGGTGGAGGTAAATTAGTGGCTGCATTAGAAAATACTATAGTGTACTTTACTTTACTTCTGATATTGTATTTGAAACTGCTCATTTTGTTCAAATTATTTATAACACTTTATTTATTTAACTAGGCAAGTCAGTTAAGAGCAAATTCTTATTTACAATGACGGCCTACCTGGGAACAGTGGGTTAACTTGCCTTGTTCAGGGGCAGAACGACAGATTTCTACCTTGTCAGTTCAGGGATTCGATGTAGCAACCTTTCGGTTACTGGCCCAAAGCTCTAACCACTAGGCTACCTGCCGCCCCAACTTGTATGGGACATTGATGCATAGACACATACAGTGCAAGTTGTGCGTGTGTGCTCATCTGTGACTGTGTGTGGTGCTCCCTCCCTCAGTCTCACCAGTGGAGGAGATTATAGCGAACACCTCCTGCAGAGATGGCAGCAGTGTGACCGGCTCCGCCTTCCAGATGTTCTGCAGCAACGTGCTGACCTTGGTCACCTGGTCCACGTACTCCCTCAGCTCCCGCTCCTGGCTGGCAGGACAGTGGAAGTACCCAATGGTCCTCACCAACTGCTGGCAGAACAAAATGGCCGTCTTCTCCCGGGGGATGCACTGTATGAAGTCTGAGAGCATGGTGGCGAGACGGGCGCACAGGGCTGGCTCAGGCCGTTCGCACACCATCCTTAGGATTTCTGTCTGGATGATGGAGAAGATATCCAGCACCGAGGGGCAGCTGATCAGCAGCCGCAGGCAGCCATGGATGTAGTCAACCACGGCCGGGTCCTTGCGGTCCAGGGGGCCGTAGCCCTGCTGTAACAGGCCCAGGACAAAGTCTTTGCTGAAGAAGAGCTCAAAATCAGCACGGTGGTAGCGGGCATAGGCCTCCAGCACCTGGAAGCCCACCTGTTTCTGGAAGGCGTCTTCGCCCAAGAAGATGAGGCGAGTGGTGAGAGTGTACAGGGCCTGACATTGCTCCGCCGTGACCTCTTTCTCTGCGGCTTCGACTACCTTCTTCACAATGGCCTTCTTCACTGGGACTGAGTGAGAGGAGCTAACCAGCGCCTCTAGAATCTTGTCCATGATGGCAGGCGATCTATATAGCTGTGAGGGGAAAGATCAGGGAGCAGTCCACACCTAAAAGACGAGAGCGAGCAGGACATCAACCACCATTAGTGACCAGTTACTTATTCTGGCTAGCTTTCCATTTCTTCATGGCATGTCTACCACAGCTAGCTAGCTAGACGTATGATTCGGTCAACAACTTGTAAATAACAAACTGTAATCGTTTTTACCATTGCTGAAAAGTTGTATAAGCATAGCAATATTACACGGCTATGAAGCTAGCCACAGGTAAACAAAAACAACACAGCATCATGCTTTGCCTTATCATCACAAAGCCAGCTAACTTAGCTAGCTAAACAAGTTACCACATTGAGCTAGTTACAGTACCAGCGGCATGTTATCGAATTCAAATTAACTGAGATTAAAGGCATTGATGCACAAATAAAACATGTGTGGATAACAAACTTTTTTTCGTAATCTAGCTAGTTAACGTTCTTTAACAAACTAGCTAGCGATGCTAGCATGACGTTAGCTGTGTATGGTATTGCAACAAAGCAGGCCGGAGATGTCACTAACTTAGCTAGCAGAAATGTATCTTCCCAAACATCACGTACCAATATAATTCATAACACCAGCAACCGATGAAAATATCATAAAATGCCAGTTGACATTAGTCGCCGGTTAACAGCTCATTCATCTCTTATTTTGACATTATAAAATCAGCTAATTTAAAAGCCCTGCAGAAACGTCATTCCGATGGACCACGAATTTTTCTAGGAGTCTTCTGCTGTTGACGATCTCATTGCCTGTTTAATAAAGAACGAAAATGCGACTATAAAATATATAAACTTTTTGTGAATTACAGGTTTGTTTAAATACAAATATAAACATACTGACAATGGTTTGTAATGACTTAAAACGAAATGTATTATTCCACGGACTTCTTTTACGCATTAACTGAGCTCATAGCCATTGGGTAGGCATAGCAGTTAGACTGGTAGATGTAGCAGATGGGTTATAACTTGTACATTTGTGCAGATTTTGCATTTCGGGGGGAAAACACGCAGCCACGCTACGAAAGTCTCGCGAGACAAAGCGGAACCTTTGTGAACGCGGGTAGCGGGGAAAGGAAGCTAGCGAATGAATCACTTGTAGCCAGCCAGTCTCTTTCATAATAAACAGTAGGACTATAGCAGCGTGTTTTCTGAAATAAAGTTTTTGAAAACCATATCTGCCATTTATAGGCGGACGAAGTAATCGAATAAACAGACGATCGATTTAAATCGAGGAAGAAATTCGGTAGCAATGTCCGAGACTGGAAACGGCGTGGAGCTGCGGGAAGAGCGAGCAGTTGAACTTGAAGAAACCGGAGGAGTGGAGGTGAGCCTGAACAAAATAATAATAATACAAATTCTGAGCCCATCATTAGAAAAAATGGCTCAACAACTTTTAGATTATGCTAAAATCAACCATACGTCCTTTGTGTCACTTCCAAAGCGAGCCATCTCAAACTTTGTCTTTGCTAGCTCGAGTTGTTTAGCTAGCTAGCATTAGCGTCGTTAGCTAACGTTAATCGACAGCTCCGACCCATCTTCCCGGAGAGTGTGTCTCGCAGTACTGTATAGTAGAGCTATCAGCTAGCCTGTTTAATAAACACTCATCTAACTATGCTAGCTAACGTTACACCTAATACGTTACACTAATACACACGTTTCTATACAATTGTAGCAGTTGTTTACATCTGTTTGACGCTGCATTCGATCCTCTGTATACTTGTGCAGCTTAAGACAACTGGGAAGTCTCAGTCAAACCGTGACGTCAGTGATCTACAGGTTGGGAAGTCGGAGCTCTAGAGCAGTTTTTCCCGAACCTGGTCCTCGTGTACCCCCCAACAGATTCGTTGTTGTAGCCCCTTGACAAACACCTCATCCAACTCATTTAGGGCTTGTTGACAAGTTGAACCAGGTATGCTTGTCCAGGGTTACAATAAAAAGGTGTACTGTTGGGGGTACTCGAGGACCAGGGTTGGGAAACACTGCCCTAGAAAGATGCCCAAGTTTCCAACTTGGAACTTGGAATTCAAAATATTTTTCCCAGTCGGAAATTGTTTTTTTCTTGGTTTTTTTGAGTTCCCCAATCTTGAAGGCACTTGGGTCGGAAGTCTGAGATTTCTGAGTTCCCAGTTGTTTTGAAAGTGGTGTTGCATTCCTCTTTTCCAGGAAAAGGATGATGCGTCAGAGGCCAGCAAGGAGGAGTCTTCTGAAGCCGGACAGGATGCCCAAGATGAGGACCCCTCTTCATCTACAGCGCCAGCCTATGAGGAGAAAGTGGTAATGGCACACTGCTAGATGTTAATTTACAGTTTTAATATGTAATTTGTTTCTCACAAAGTTTCACTGCTTTTCTGTGTGTAGGCATCAGACCGGACCAACAGATTTGAGTACCTACTGAAGCAGACAGAGGTGTTTGCCCATTTCATCCAACCCGCAGCCCAGAAGACCCCCACCTCCCCGCTCAAGATGAAGCCAGGGCGGCCTCGTGTCAAGAAGGACGAGAAACAGAATCTCCTCTCGGTCGGAGAGTGAGTATACAACACAACACGCAGAACAACTTCACCCGATGATTCGTCAGTCTTCCGTGGGAGTACATTGGGTGTACGTGTGGGGCATTTGATATGCTGCCTCTGATGAATTGCGGGTACCCCTTTCTCTCTTTGACAGTAACCGTCATCGTCGCACAGAGCAGGAAGAGGATGAAGAGCTGCTGAGCGAAAGCAGCAAGACCACCAACGTCTGCACCCGCTTCGACGAATCTCCCTCCTGTAAGCAGTCACATGGTTTTACTTATTAGAGCTACAATATATATCTTCTTGGGCGACCTGACCAAATTCTCATAGAAATGTGTGTTATAGATCTGTCCTTCTCATTGAAAGCAAGTCTAAGATGCGGTATATCTGTTCTAGGTTCTCATTTTCTATGCTATCCGTGGTTAAGTTTAGCATCTTTTACTTTCGGTTTTGTACACCAGCTTCAAACAGCTGAAAATACAAATTGTTTTAGTTATGGAAAATACATTTCACAATGGTTTAGATGGTACAAAGATTCTCTACACTAAACTTGCTTGTTTTGTCACTGACTGAAATTAGGTGAACTATTAGAATTTTAGCAAACAGGAAATGGCTTCTGCATAGTGCATCTTTAATGTTGCAAAGTTCTGACCGGGACTACTATAGTCCATATCTGAATGGGAAGTATGTCAAACTTGTGCAATACTGAGTATGTTGTGCTGTATCTATCTCCCAACAGTTGTAAAAGGGGGTACAATGAGAGACTACCAGGTCCGTGGTCTGAACTGGCTCATCTCTCTGTACGAGAACGGAATCAACGGGATCCTTGCTGATGAAATGGTAGGTTCTTGTTTCAAACTAAAGTGAAAAATATTTTGATATTCCGGTAGTTCTACATGCATATCTCTTGGTGTGTGTGTGTGTGACTCATGAAGATTACTCCTGGACTACAGCAGTAACAGCATCCAAATACCCATTCATGCTAAAAATCGGTAATTCAAATTATTGTGTTTTATTTTTATATATACTCTCACCTTGCCTGTTGTCCTTCAGGGTTTGGGTAAGACCCTGCAGACCATCTCTCTGCTGGGGTACATGAAGCACTACAGGAGCATCCCCGGGCCCCACATGGTGCTGGTGCCCAAGTCCACCCTGTACAACTGGATGAACGAGTTCAAACGTTGGGTCCCCTCCCTCAAAGCAGTCTGCCTCATCGGAGACCGAGAGCAGAGGGTGAGCTATGAGCAGCAGCAGACCACATGAATTCTCTAATGTAAAATGAACAGGGCATGTTGATTGCGGTAGATCAGCTGGAAAGCATTGGGTGGTGACTGTGGGACAGTGCTGAGGCTTATTTGTTTTCCAATGTTCCATATGGGAAGAAATGTTGTCATGGAAATAGTCAGTTAATCTCTCTCTCCGTCTGCAACTGAAAGCGTAACACGTAGAATTCCTGCGACATAAGACGACTAATGGATATTCTGTATAATGCAATCCAATGCAAGTCAGTCATTTTTCAATAACTTGTACTACCGCACTACAGAAGTTAGACTGGTGGTGTTGCTGGGGCTTTGGTCTTGTGCCCCACTGATAACCCTGTATTCTTCCCCCCCCCAGAATGCCCTGATCAGAGATGTGCTGCTGCCAGGGGAGTGGGATGTGTGTGTCACCTCTTACGAGATGCTCATCATAGAGAAGGCCGTGTTCAAGAAGTTTAACTGGAGGTACCTGGTCATCGACGAGGCCCACAGGATCAAGAACGAGAAGTCAAAGGTTCGGGAGCTTCTAAAGTTGACACACACTGTATACATATTTGATTAAATGTAAATATGTGATTTAAAATGTGTATATACACTAACGAAACGTCAATTGGCTCAACTCACAAAAGACTCTTAGATGGTTTGTCTGACCTGTGTATGTTTGCGCTGTAGCTGTCAGAGATAGTGCGTGAATTCAAGACTACCAACCGTCTGCTGCTAACCGGCACCCCGCTGCAGAACAACCTCCACGAGCTCTGGGCCCTGCTCAACTTCCTGCTGCCAGATGTCTTCAACTCCTCAGAGGTAAGAGGCAGATAAAACAGGATGAACTTTAATGTACCCGGGGGGAACAAATTGTTGAACACACAGACAATTGCCCTCCATTAATACTACAGTTTAGGAATTTAGGCTTAATAACACTTAGTGAAAATAACAATATTCTCTATTTTTCACTTATTTAAAGGGCCCTGAAAATATGGATTGATTTAACTTTTTGTTTTTCTCTCGAAGGACTTTGACTCATGGTTTGACACCAACAACTGCCTGGGGGATCAGAAGTTGGTGGAACGTCTTCACACTGTAAGTATCTGAAACACTTCCTTACATTTAACTGTACTGTATGAATGTGTACTGTGTATATATGAATAGTGAGTAAATAGTATTTTTGTCTATTGGTTGCCTTGACAATGTATTACTTTCGATTTTAATGTAGTAACATCTTGTGTTGTTCTTGTCTATAACTGTTTTTTTTTTGTGGATCCAGGAAGTGTATCTGCTGCATGTTCAACAGCTAATGGGGATCCTAATGAACTAAACATGTATCCATGTAGGTTTTTATCAAATAGTGTTATGGTGCCTTCCCTTACCTTTCATTGGTTGTTCTCTCTCTGTGTACGTGTGTGTAGGTACTGCGTCCTTTCCTTCTGCGTCGTATCAAAAATGAGGTGGAGAAGTCTCTGCTGCCAAAGAAAGAGATCAAGATGTACGTGGGGCTGAGTAAGATGCAGAGAGAATGGTGAGTAGCCCACACACAGTCAACGTATGCCCTTTCCCTGCCAAACTAATTCTTCAGCCCCGTGCACTATAACGTGCATTTGAATACACTGTCCCGTCTCTCCTCAGGTACACCAAGATCCTGATGAAGGACATAGACATCCTGAACTCTGCAGGGAAGATGGACAAGATGCGCCTGCTCAACGTCTTGATGCAGCTGAGGAAGTGCTGCAACCACCCGTACCTGTTTGACGGGGCCGAGCCCGGCCCGCCTTACACCACCGACCTGCACCTGGCCGTCAACAGCGGCAAGATGGCCGTCCTTGACAAGCTGCTGCCCAAGATGAAGGCTCAGGGTGGGTGGACGAAAGACTCCCCTCTAAGACCCGTTACAAAATTGGTGTTTTTATGCCCTGTTTGATGGCTCTTTGGCCCTTTCAACTCTAAAGTTGATATGGAGACAGTGTTGTGTAAAGGCTATTTCAGACTTTTTGTGATTCAAACTACTATGTTAAAGTTGCAGCAGTGTAGGCATGGTGGATGATTGATTGGCGGCCATTTTGAACTCCCCTCCCTCTCCCAGGCTCCCGTGTGCTGATCTTCAGCCAGATGACCAGGATGCTGGACATCTTGGAGGACTACTGCATGTGGCGCAACTTCGGCTACTGTCGCCTGGACGGACAGACGCCCCACGAGGAGAGACAGGTACGACTATGACTCCCACTCCTGGATCTCATTAACGGCACTGGCTTACTACCCTGGTCCCAGATCTGTTTGTGCTGCCTTGGTGTGACATTGACCATAGGAGTTGGCAGGGCAGCACACGCAGATCTGGGACCAGGCTAATAAATGGCTTGTAAATTCAAACAATTTAACTCGTTGCAGTTTGAACACACTTCATTTAACACTACATTTCCCATGTTCCTCTAGATCTCCATCAACGCGTACAATGAGGAGGACAGCCCTAAGTTCATCTTCATGTTGAGCACCAGGGCCGGAGGGCTGGGTATTAACCTGGCCACAGCTGACGTGGTCATCCTCTACGACTCAGACTGGAACCCTCAGGTCGACCTACAGGCCATGGTCAGTACCTCTCATTCACCCATGTTAGTGGACTAATTAGTCAGTCTGTTATATGACATTTTACTATTACTATTTGCACTACAGATTTAACATGTTCAATTCCCCCTAGTTTGAATCATATCACAACAAGTGAGCTTACATTCAATAGAATCTCTCACCAGTAACTTAATTGATCAAGATGCTTCTACCTGGTAACTGTTAGACACTTACCTGATTGGTTCATTTAACTTTTCTTCTCAGGACCGAGCTCACAGGATTGGTCAAAAGAAGCAGGTGCGCGTGTTCCGTTTCATCACGGAAAACACAGTAGAGGAGAGGATCGTAGAGCGGGCCGAGATGAAGCTCCAACTGGACTCCATCGTCATCCAGCAAGGTACTGCACCGGTGGCCATTTTGAATCTCCTCTTCCCAGTTTCAAACCTACGCTATTGAAGTCAATGCCTTGGCAATGCAACTGGCTGACTTATCTGTGTCTACTGTGTCTGTTCTGCAGGAAGGCTAGTGGATCCCAATGCCAACAAGCTGGGGAAGGACGAGATGCTGTCTATCATCCGGCACGGCGCCACGCACGTCTTCGCCTCCAAGGAGAGCGACATCACCGACGATGACATCGACGAGATCCTGGAGCGAGGCGAGAAGAAGGTCAGAACGCAGACGGACAAGGGCCTAGCGCTAGCATTGGGCCTAGCATTAGCGTTTATCTGCACTCAGATCATTTATATAATATGTGATAGCATTAGCATTGCTATATGTGGGTTGATATGGCAGTATCTAGAGGCCAAACACATTAGCAATGTGTAGCTTGATGCTAACACTTTGCTGTGTGTTTGTATCTGACAGACCATGGAGTTGAAGGAGAAGATGAACACCATGGGCGAGAGCTCCCTGAGGAACTTCACCATGGAGTCCGACAACAGTGTGTACACCTTCGAAGGAGAGGACTACAGGGAGAAGAAGAAGGTGGTCACCAACTGGATCGAGCCACCCAAGAGAGAGAGGAAGGCCAACTACGCAGTGGATGCCTACTTCAGAGAGGCCCTGCGTGTCAGCGAGCCCAAAGCACCCAAGGTAAGCCTCACTACCGCCAGCCTCTGGCTATGTATACGCACGCCACTGGGATAGCTGTGTGGAATGAATCAGACCATCTTTCTCCATGACTAAAACTCCTGTTCTCCTCTTCCAGGCCATCTTTCTCCATGACTAAAACTCCTGTTCTCCTCTTCCAGGCCATCTTTCTCCATGACTAAAACTCCTGTTCTCCTCTTCCAGGCCATCTTTCTCCATGACTAAAACTCCTGTTCTCCTCTTCCAGGCCATCTTTCTCCATGACTAAAACTCCTGTTCTCCTCTTCCAGGCCATCTTTCTCCATGACTAAAACTCCTGTTCTCCTCTTCCAGGCCATCTTTCTCCATGACTAAAACTCCTGTTCTCCTCTTCCAGGCCATCTTTCTCCATGACTAAAACTCCTGTTCTCCTCTTCCAGGCCATCTTTCTCCATGACTAAAACTCCTGTTCTCCTCTTCCAGGCCATCTTTCTCCATGACTAAAACTCCTGTTCTCCTCTTCCAGGCCATCTTTCTCCATGACTAAAACTCCTGTTCTCCTCTTCCAGGCCATCTTTCTCCATGACTAAAACTCCTGTTCTCCTCTTCCAGGCCATCTTTCTCCATGACTAAAACTCCTGTTCTCCTCTTCCAGGCTCCTCGTCCACCTAAGCAGCCCAATGTGCAGGACTTCCAGTTCTTCCCCCCAAGGCTGTTTGAACTGCTGGAGAAAGAGATCCTATTCTACAGGAAGACTATCGGCTACAAGGTACAACATGTACTGTTACTAGTGTAACTGGTGGTACATCAGTGATGGTAGGTGCCACTTAAAATTGAATGTTGGGCTCATACTAATGGCTGGAATGGTGTATATGTGTTTGAGCCGTCCTCGCCTCACCAGCCTCCTCTGTGGTCAATTATGACGCCGTCAGTGTGATAATGTTCCATCAGACGGCGGACATTTTGGATCTCCTCTGTGCAGTTTCAAACCAACACAGTCAGGTTTGGTTTAGAATGGGATGTATCTGTTGAGTGTTTAAGTGTATATGTGATATACATTATCTCTCCAGGTTCCTCGTAACCCAGAACTGCCCAACTCAGCCCAGCACCAGAAGGAGGAGCAGGCCAAGATTGACGAGGCCGAGGGCCTATCAGAGGAGGAGCTGGAGGAGAAGGAGAACCTCCTCTCACAGGTAATTGGCTGAAACAAGACCTCCAACTTAAACACTAGACATTCATCATAGTGCCCTACTCCATCATAGACGCCCTACTCCGTCATATTTATAGAACTACATGTAGTTCAGTTGAGATACTCTTTAATGGCTTCAACTACAAACTAGAGACAAATGTTAGCATTTGTGGCTTGTGTCGTTACAAACTGTCATCGATCTCTCCACAGGGCTTCACCATCTGGAACAAGCGTGACTTTAACCAGTTCATCAAAGCCAATGAGAAGTGGGGGAGAGACGACATCGAGAACATCGCCAGAGAGGTGGAGGGCAAAACCCCAGAGGAAGTCATTGAATATTCCGGTAAGAAAAAAATAAAATAAATTCCCTTACATTTCCGCAATTTGAAAAGAAAAATATCTGAATCTTCTTCTTATATAGCTAGTGGACATTACTCCCAAGTGTATGACCGAGATCTAGAGTATTATGATCTAAACGTGTGTGTGTGTGTACACACACAGCTGTGTTCTGGGAGCGTTGCAACGAGCTGCAGGACATTGAGAAGATCATGGCTCAGATCGAGAGGGGAGAGGCCCGCATCCAAAGGAGGATCAGCATCAAGAAAGCACTGGACACAAAGGTAAGCCATTTCAGTGAGGTCATCGTTAACAAGAACAACATTGGGGAGCCAAGACCTTTTTTTATTTTGATCAGATGATCGATACAGCTGTGAAAACCTCTGGCCACTCCCAACCCTTATGAAGGTATGTGTCTGGCCACTCCCAACCCTTATGAAGGTATGTGTCTGGGCACTCCCAACCCTTATGAAGGTATGTGTCTGGGCCACTCCCAACCCTTATGAAGGTATGTGCCTGGGCACTCCCAACCCTTATGAAGGTATGTGTCTGGGCACTCCCAACCCTTATGAAGGTATGTGTCTGGGCACTCCCAACCCTTATGAAGGTATGTGTCTGGGCACTCCCAACCCTTATGAAGGTATGTGTCTGGGCACTCCCAACCCTTATGAAGGTATGTGTCTGGGCCACTCCCAACCCTTATGAAGGTATGTGTCTGGGCACTCCCAACCCTTATGAAGGTATGTGTCTGGGCACTCCCAACCCTTATGAAGGTATGTGTCTGGGCCACTCCCAACCCTTATGAAGGTATGTGTCTGGGCCACTCCCAACCCTTATGAAGGTATGTGTCTGGGCACTCCCAACCCTTATGAAGGTATGTGTCTTGGCACTCCCAACCCTTATGAAGGTATGTGTCTTGGCACTCTCAACCCTTATGAAGGTATGTGTCTGGGCACTCTCAACCCTTATGAAGGTATGTGTCTTGGCACTCCCAACCCTTATGAAGGTATGTGTCTTGGCACTCCCAACCCTTATGAAGGTATGTGTCTTGGCATTCCCAACCCTTATGAAGGTATGTGTCTGGGCACTCTCAACCCTTATGAAGGTATGTGTCTGGGCACTCTCAACCCTTATGAAGGTATGTGTCTTGGCACTCCCAACCCTTATGAAGGTATGTGTCTTGGCATTCCCAACCCTTATGAAGGTATGTGTCTGGGCACTCTCAACCCTTATGAAGGTATGTGTCTTGGCACTCCCAACCCTTATGAAGGTATGTGTCTGGGCACTCCCAACCCTTATGAAGGTATGTGTCTGGGCACTCCCAACCCTTATGAAGGTATGTGTCTGGGCCCTCCCAACCCTTATGAAGGAATGTGTCTGGGCCCTCTCAACCCTTATGAAGGTATGTGTCTTGGCCCTCCCAACCCTTATGAAGGAATGTGTCTGGGCCCTCCCAACCCTTATGAAGGAATGTGTCTGGGCCCTCCCAACCCTTATGAAGGAATTTGTCTGGGCCCTCTCAACCCTTATGAAGGAATGTGTCTGGAGCTGGTGTCTGATCATGTCTACCAGAGGCTTACCATACACCCTGAAGGACATCTTTTCTCTCCCTCGTTGTAGATTGGTCGCTACAAGGCGCCGTTCCACCAGTTGAGGATCTCGTACGGCACCAACAAGGGGAAGAACTACACGGAGGAGGAGGACCGCTTCCTCATTTGCATGCTGCACAAGCTGGGCTTCGAAAAGGAGTCGGTCTACGACGAGCTGCGCCAGTGCATCCGCAACTCGCCCCAGTTTCGCTTCGACTGGTTCCTCAAGTCCAGGACCGCCATGGTGAGCGGAGTGGCCCCGGGCCGACAGTGGAATTAAGTACAACTTTGTTGTAGAATCAATAGAGTACAACCTGTAGATGCAAATGTGTCTTTACTTCTTCAGTAACATGATAACCAATAATTCAAAACATTACACATGTTGTGGTTGTATACTTGTGTGTGTGTGTAGGAGCTCCAGAGGCGATGCAACACCCTGATCACCCTGATTGAACGAGAGAACATGGAGCTGGAGGAGCGGGAGAAGGCAGAGAAGAAGAAGAAAGGACCACGGAGTCAGTCTTCTGTAAGATCACAACGCTCCACTTCCTGCCCATCACTGAATTCTCTGGTCATGCAGTCCTCTATCACTGTGCAGGAAGACACACACACGACACTAACAATATCACACAATGTTCTTTTCCACTATATAGTCTTGTCTAAACCAATATTCCATTGTAAGCAGACGTTATTGTATGAAGTGACGATTTTTATGATCATTTGAGCTGACACTCCGTTTCTGTCTTCCTCTTCATCCCACACTTCCTCAGGCTCAGAAGCGTAAGGGAGAAGGGACCCCAGACCCGCGAGGAGGCCGCAGGAAAAAGCTAAAGCTGTGAGGCGGTGGTGGTCAGAATGAGGGCAGCGGCAGGCAGCAGTATAGTAGTCGTAGCGTCTGTTTGTTTTGTACGGGTTACCGTGGTGATACATGATGATGATTTACTGTATAAAACCCAAAAGGACTGAACTTTTCTTCACTATAGCGTGTCGTTCTATCTAGAAGATTCCAGGAGGGAACCTAGGTTCTTAGTGTCGATTTAAGGCAGCCCCCCGCACCTCTCTGATTGAGGGGTTGGGTTAAATGCGGAAGACACATTTCAGTTATACAACTGACTAGGTATCCCCCTCTCCCTATTGTATTCCTTCTATTCACAGGCCTGCTAGTAGGGACTAACTGACATACTGCAGCTGCGCTGATTTAGTAGAATTTTCTTTTTGTTGTTTTAGTTTTCTACCCTTTTTTTTGCTAGTTCTTGAGGTGACGAGAGATTAATTTATGCCTGTTGGTTATGTTATCACATTCCATTGATTGTACCGATACCTGTATGTACCGATACCTGTATCTATCCCCCCTCCCACTCTGTTATGTTACCGACCTACATTGTAGAAAATGTATTTTTGGAACGTGTCACTAATAAACTTCCCCTTTTTTAAATAAGTCTATTCTTATGCAAAAAAATATATACTTTCTGTTGAATATTTGTGCAAAGCTTTTCACACAAAGAGCAGTGGACGTTCACAGTCTGAGTGAAGACTAGGACCAAAATCATTCAGAAAAGCACATTTGTATTTGGCAGTTAAAGTTGGAGGACATCAAACAATTGATTGAAATTATCACAAAATTGATAAGTCACCAATTTGATCTAAATTGGTCGGAGACATTTCTTTACCTTCTAGTTGGCACCTATTAACTTATACTGTCACTTGCATAAGATCAAGATAGTCACATACTTCAGTTGAGAAACAGCATCAAATGTGGGGTTAACATATTCTTCAAGTTGCACCAGGTTTTAGTAATTAATACCCTTTCTTGTTTGCATTGTCCTGTGTTGACTTTGACCATCCTATACATGCAGGTATGTACACAGACTTATAAGAGTTAATAATATACACATGTGATTTTTTAAACCTCACCTGAAACAAAAATGTATAAAAACATTCTGAATTAATAGTTTAAGCGCTTGAATGACTAAAATGGACAACATCACAATCTCATTGAATAGCACCATGTCTGTGCTCTGCTGCAGTGGGCACACCTGCTGACTACCGAGGGCTTTGTAAAGCATAGCAGTGCATCAATCAATATTAGAAAATACACACATTTACCACGTTTGATACAGCCAGCCTTGACCGGACCGACACAACCCAACATTCGATCCACTTGGCTCTCTATCTCGCACTCATAAAAACAAATATTAGTTGACACTGATTGAACGACCGACAACAAAAATAACATGATAGGCTAGTTCTCTTAAGAAAAACAGGACCGAATAGTCTCCTCAAAGCTGCTCTGCACTATCAAGGGGGACGTTTAGTTGCTTTTACCTTCTGTAGATGCAATTACTGTTTTTAAGATTTAATTGGGATGTTCAGCTATAGCAGTTAGCATAGTTGGAAAGGGTATTCTCCACAACATCAGCCCTCGGGGACTCCTAATATTTGACACATGAACTAAAGCACACCTGAATGGAGTTCTGACAATTGGGTTGTTGAGGGGGACTAAAACCCATGTTGTACCACAGGAAAAGGGGTGAAAACACTTCATTGAGGGTTCATGGATCCTCACATGACTTTCTCTCCAGGCTTGGCCAGCCATGCATGCATTCATACTCTGGTTATAGGCCCACAACACACATCAACTGACGTCAACTGTCCCAAGAATTGGCTATGCTGTCTTCAGTGCTAGCGGAAGGCAGGGTTAACCCCGTCTTAGGGCTCTATTCAATCCGTATTGCTGAAGTTCAAGTGTTACAGCGCGATTGAAATGTAAAGCCAGTGTTCCCGAGTTAGCGGAGACTGTATTCACGGTAAACCCTGCATATGTCGGCAATCGGAAATGACCTTTGCATTTTTATCACGCAATCTATAACGCTTCAGCGGTAAGGATTGGATAGAGCCATTAGACGGCACCGCAGTGGTAGAGGGTGGAACTGTTGACAACTGTCAATGTCTTATCAGAAGGCCACGGGGACGGGATGGTGTTGGTAGGAGGGCTGTCTCTAGTCATGAGCCTAGACCTCCGAGCTGTCCAAGCTGCTGCTCCCAGTACCCATCATGCCCTCTCTGCTGTTTCCACTCCCTCCGCTGTAGGCTGAGCACGACGAGGTGGAGTAGGGAGGGAACTGGCTCTTCTTCTGGTTCTTCCTCTTGCGCCGCACCAGCAGAATAACCACCATGGCCACCAGGCAGGTGAGAAGGATCAACCCGGCCAGGCCTACCAGTGTGGGCAGGGTGGAGGTGTTCACAGGCTCCCTGCCGGAGCTCTCCAGGAGGGGGCGCTCCAGGAAGGGTGAGTCGCGGTCCGACCCAGTCCGGTCACGTCCACCCCATGGCTGGCGCTGGCTCACCACCAGGCGGTCCGTGCGGTCCAGAGCGATGTGCTGGATGTTGGTTCCCCGATTGTTGTCGGTGCCGATGTCCTGAGCCAGGTCCGGAGTGGGGGCGGCACGACGGTAGCGACCCCGGGAGGAGGTGTGGAGGTCGGGCTGAGGGTCGGCCACGGAGGACAGGCTGTGGTGGTACTCCAGGCTGCGCTTGCCGATGCCACGGTTGGCATTGTCTCGGGAGCGGACGGTGTAGATGGTGTGGATGAACCACTCCCGACCTGCAGCCACCTGGAACATCCAGACACAGTGGAGCTTGAGGTTAGTGATAAAGACTTTGGCCTATACCTTTCAGTGTGTGTTTTCAAACCAAATTCGTGTGTTTTTTGTGTGCAAGTAATCAAACTCAGATTTCAGAAACCAGATTTAATTCAACCATACAGAGACTATTTTCCCATTGTTATCCAGTTTACAGACCATATTAGGTACGATTTGAGTCAAAGAGAGCCTCTCTGGGGGGGCGCGTTTCAGCTGACCTGGAAGAGAGGCGAGGAGGACAGGGCGAATCCGTCTGAACCAGGCTGTCTGACCAGAGGCAGGCCTCCAGGAGTGTCCAGGGCCAGAGTGGCACCAAACAACACATCTCCAAACGCTGTGGCCTGTGTCTCTGGCTGAGCCTTGTCCTGAGGAGGAAAACACACACAGGTTAGACCACTGAAATCATTACAGTAGGAACCTAACTTACAAATATTGTATAGGATGTCTATGGATTAGAGGTAGGTAGCTTAGCGGTTAAGAGCATTGGGCCAGTAATCAAAAGGTAACTGGTTCGAATACCGTGGCCGACTAGGTGAAAAATCTGTCGATGTGCCCTTGAGCAAGGCACTTAACCATAATAGCTCCTGTAAGTCGCTCTGGAGAAGATCGTCTGCTTAAATGACTGAAACGTCAAATGTATTTCAACAGCCTAACAGCAGCATGGCTCACATGTACTGAGATGTCAAGAACACAAATGGTTGTAGACGGTTGAAGCAAGAAATTACTTGTGAATGAATTAATTGATATAGCAAAACTGACCAAACTGCATTCAAAGTGACCATAAAAAAAACTCCAGAGGAATCTCTCCCTGACTGGAGGCATCATGTGTTAAGTGATTGCCGTACGCACCAGGATCTTGAATCTGTAGAGCAGAGAAGGTGCGTCCGCCAGGCAGCCATACTCCTTGTTGGTGGGGTTGTACTTGGGGACGTAACCGTCAGCTCCTGTACACAGGAACACCTTCTCTATACTGCAGGAGAAGTAGTCACCCAGGTTCTGGACTGGGTCCACCATCACACGGCCGTAGATAGAGGAGCCTGGAGAGGGGGATGGAGGGAGAGATTAGAGGAGGGTGGTGTCAATTGCTCTGTGACACTTCAACAAGCACTGAAAACTTCATTAAATGGTTATTAGACTGTTAAATATTATCTTTACATTCAAACTCAGAAAGCAGTTAGACAGAAAGCTGTGTGAGTTCTATAAGATAAAACAGCTAATAATGTACACTGAGTGGACAAAACATTATGAAAACCTTCCTAACATTGAGTTGCACCCCCTTTTGCAGCCTCAATTGGTCGGGGCATGGACTCTACAAGGTGTCCAAAGAGTTCAACAGGGATGCTGGCCCATGTTGACTCCAATGCTTCCCACAGTTGTGCCAAGTTGGCTAGAGGTCCTTTTGGTGGTGGACCATTCTTGATGTACAAACTATTGAGCGTGAAAAATCCCAGCAGTGTTGCAGTTGTTGACACACAAACCGGTGCGCCTGGCACCTACTACTATACCCCGTTCAAAGGCACTTACATCTTTTGCCTTGCCCATTCACCCTCTGAATGGCACACATACACAATCCATGTCTCAATTATCTCAATGCTTAAAAATCCTTCTTTAACCGGTCTCCTCCCCTTCATCTACACTGATTGAAGTGGATTTAACAAGTGACATCAACAAGGGATCATAGCTTTCACCTGATCAGTCTATGTCATGAAAGAGCATGTATTTTGACTAGTGGTATATCTATCTATATGTTGACCAGTGGTGTATATATCTATATGTTGACTAGTGGTGTATATATCTATATGTTGACTAGTGGTGTATCTATCTATATGTTGACTAGTGGTGTATATATCTATATGTTGACTAATGGTGTATATATCTATATGTTGACTAATGGTGTATCTATCTATATGTTGACTAGTGGTGTATCTATCTATATGTTGACTAGTGGTGTATCTATCTATATGTTGACTAGTGGTGTATCTATCTATATGTTGACTAGTGGTGTATTATCTATATGATGACTAGTGGTGTATCTATCTATATGTTGACTAGTGGTGTATCTATCTATATGTTGACTATCTATCTATATGTTGACTAGTGTATATATCTATATGTTGACTAGTGGTGTATCTATCTATATGTTGACTAGTGGTATATCTATATGTTGACTAGTGTTGATCTAGTTGACTAGACTAGGTGTATCTATCTATATGTTGACTAGTGGTGTATCTATCTATATGTTGACTAGTGGTGTATCTATCTATATGTTGACTAGTGGTGTATCTATCTATATGTTGACTAGTGGTGTATCTATCTATATGTTGACTAGTGGTGTATCTATCTATATGTTGACTAGTGGTGTATGTTGACTAGTGGTGTATCTATCTATATGTTGACTAGTGTATCTATCTATATGTTGACTATGGTATATATCTATATGTTGACTAGTGGTGTATCTATCTATATGTTGACTAGTGGTGTATCTATCTATATGTTGACTAGTGGTGTATCTATCTATATGTTGACTAGTGGTGTATCTATCTATATGTTGACTAGTGGTGTATCTATCTATATGTTGACTAGTGGTGTATCTATCTATATGTTGACTAGTGGTGTATCTATCTATATGTTGACTAGTGGTGTATCTATCTATATGTTGACTAGTGGTGTATCTATCTATATGTGACTAGTGTGTATCTATCTATATGTTGACTAGTGGTTGACTATCTATCTATATGTTGACTAGTGGTGTATATATCTATATGTTGACTAGTGGTATATATCTATATGTTGACTAGTGGTGTATCTATCTATATGTTGACTAGTGGTGTATCTATCTATATGTTGACTAGTGGTATATATCTATATGTTGACTAGTGTATATCTATATGTTGACTAGTATCTATCTATATGTTGACTAGTGGTGTATCTATCTATATGTTGACTAGTGGTGTATATATCTATATGTTGACTAGTATCTATCTATATGTTGACTAGTGGTGTATCTATCTATATGTTGACTATATGTTGACTAGTGGTGTATCTATCTATATGTGACTAGTGTATATATCTATATGTTGTAGTGATCTATCTATATGTAGTGGTGTATCTATCTATATGTTGACTAGTGGTGTATCTATCTATATGTTGACTATGTGATATCTATGTGTGTATATATCTATATGTTGACTAGTGGTGTATCTATCTATATGTTGACTAGTGGTGTATCTATCTATATGTTGACTAGTGGTGTATCTATCTATATGTTGACTAGTTGATCTATCTATATGTTGACTAGTGGTGTATCTATCTATATGTGACTAGTGTGTATATATCTATATGTTGACTAGTGGTGTATCTATCTATATGTTGACTAGTGGTGTATCTATCTATATGTTGACTAGTGGTGTATCTATCTATATGTGACTAGTGGTGTATCTATCTATATGTTGACTAGTGGTGTATCTATCTATATGTTGACTAGTGGTGTATCTATCTATATGTTGACTAGTGGTGTATCTATCTATATGTTGACTAGTGGTGTATCTATCTATCTATATGTTGACTAGTGGTGTATCTATCTGATATGACTAGTGGTGTATCTATCTAGTGACTAGTGGTGTATCTATCTATATGTTGACTAGTGGTGTATCTATCTATATGTTGACTAGTGGTGTATCTATCTATATGTTGACTAGTGGTGTATCTATCTATATGTTGACTAGTATCTATCTATATGTTGACTAGTGGTGTATCTATCTATATGTTGACTAGTGGTGTATCTATCTATATGTTGACTAGTGGTGTATCTATCTATATGTTGACTAGTGGTGTATCTATCTATATGTTGACTAGTGGTGTATCTACTAGTGGTGTATCTATCTATATGTTGACTAGTGGTGTATCTATCTATATGTTGACTAGTGGTGTATCTATCTATATGTAGTGATATATGTATATCTATCTATATGTTGACTAGTGGTGTATATATCTATATGTTGACTAGTGGTGTATCTATCTATATGTTGACTAGTGGTGTATATATCTATATGTTGACTAGTGGTGTATCTATCTATATGTTGACTAGTGGTGTATCTATCTATATGTTGACTAGTGGTGTATCTATCTATATGTTGACTAGTGGTGTATCTATCTATATGTTGACTAGTGGTGTATCTATCTATATGTTGACTAGTGGTGTATCTATCTATATGTTGACTAGTGGTGTATCTATCTATATGTTGACTAGTGGTGTATCTATCTATATGTTGACTAGTGGTGTATCTATCTATATGTTGACTAGTGGTGTATCTATCTATATGTTGACTAGTGGTGTATATCTATATGTAGTGTGTATCTATCTATATGTTGACTAGTGGTGTATCTATCTATATGTGACTAGTGGTGTATATATCTATATGTTGACTAGTGGTGTATCTATCTATATGTTGACTAGTGGTGTATGTTGACTAGTGGTGTATATATCTATATGTTGACTAGTGGTGTATCTATGTTGACTATGGTGTATCTATATGTTGACTAGTGGTGTATCTATCTATATGTTGACTAGTGGTGTATATCTATCTATATGTTGACTAGTGGTGTATCTATCTATATGTTGACTAGTGGTGTATCTATCTATATGTTGACTAGTGGTGTATATATCTATATGTTGACTAGTGGTGTATCTATCTATATGTTGACTAGTGGTGTATCTATCTATATGTTGACTAGTGGTGTATCTATGTTGACTAGTGGTGTATCTATATCTATATGTTGACTAGTGGTGTATCTATCTATATGTTGACTAGTGGTGTATCTATCTATATGTTGACTAGTGGTGTATATATCTATATGTTGACTAGTGACTAGTGTATCTATCTATCTATATGTTGACTAGTGGTGTATATATCTATATGTTGACTAGTGGTGTATATATCTATATGTTGACTAGTGGTGTATATATCTATATGTTGACTAGTGGTGTATCTATCTATATGTTGATATATCTATATGTTGACTAGTGTATCTATCTATATGTTGACTATGGTGTATATATCTATATGTTGACTAGTGGTGTATCTATCTATATGTTGACTAGTGGTGTATCTATCTATATACTAGTTGACTAGTGGTGTATCTATCTATATGTTGACTAGATCTATCTATATGTTGACTAGTGGTGTATAGTTGACTAGTGGTGTATCTATCTATATGTATGGTGTATCTATCTATATGTTGACTAGTGGTGTATCTATCTATATGTTGACTAGTGGTGTATCTATCTATATGTTGACTAGTGGTGTATATATCTATATGTTGACTAGTGGTGTATATATCTATATGTTGACTAGTGGTGTATCTATCTATATGTTGACTAGTGGTGTATCTATCTATATGTTGACTAGTGGTGTATCTATCTATATGTTGACTAGTGGTGTATCTATCTATATGTTGACTAGTGGTGTATCTATCTATATGTTGACTAGTGGTGTATCTATCTATATGTTGACTAGTGGTGTATCTATCTATATGTTGACTAGTGGTGTATCTATCTATATGTTGACTATCTATATGTGTATCTATCTATATGTTGACTAGTGGTGTATATATCTATATGTTGACTAGTGGTGTATCTATCTATATGTTGACTAGTGTATCTATCTATATGTGACTATGGTGTATCTATCTATATGTTGACTAGTGGTGTATCTATCTATATGTTGACTAGTGGTGTATATATCTATATGTTGACTAGTGGTGTATCTATCTATATGTTGACTAGTGGTGTATATATCTATATGTTGACTAGTGGTGTATCTATCTATATGTTGACTAGTGGTGTATATATCTATATGTTGACTAGTGTTGACTGTATGGTGTATATCTATATGTTGACTAGTGGTGTATATATCTATATGTGACTAGTGTGTATATATCTATATGTTGACTAGTGGTGTATCTATCTATATGTTGACTAGTGGTGTATCTATCTATATGTTGACTAGTGGTGTATCTATCTATATGTTGACTAGTGGTGTATCTATCTATATGTTGACTAGTGGTGTATATATCTATATGATGACTAGTGGTGTATATATCTATATGATGACTAGTGGTGTATCTATCTATATGATGACTAGTGGTGTATCTATCTATATGTTGACTAGTGGTGTATATATCTATATATTGACTAGTGGTGTATATATCTATATATTGACTAGTGGTGTATATATCTATATGATGACTAGTGGTGTATCTATCTATATGTAGTCCAGTACCCTCTGAGAAGGCTGTGTCGGTGCTCTCTCCGAAGCCCATGGATCCGTCCGACAGCCACAGCTCCCTCTTGGACAGCAGGAACATCTGGGTGTTCAGACTGAACTCAGCCGCCACCGGGTCACTCACCTGGGGTGGTCAGAGGGCAAAGGTCAAACACAGGAGAGTTGATAAGATTTAAACGTTTGGTTCAATGCATTTAATCAACAAGTATCTGCTACTACTTGTTTTTAGCCTCATACAACACCGAGACAAATCAGCATTGGTGAATGACAAAGTTTCCTCTTGATTCTAGCGTCTTGGGTATGCTAGTCTGCCAGAGACTGTGGGTATGCAGTGGTGGTGAGGGTGACCTGCTGGAAGCGGATGTCCATGTGGAAGGTGAGCGGTTCTCGTGGGTGACACACAGGGGGAATGCTGAACTCCCCATTGGGAGAGGCACTGCAGGGGATCATCTTCACTGTGTACGTGCCAGAGTAGTCCCGCACCTACAGACAACAACATTACAACATCATTAAAACAACTTTAAAACACACCAACCATTTAAGGTAGTTACTGTTGGTCTGGTATCCATACTGTACGTGCTGCTAAAGCTAACCCTAGTCTTCTGTCATTACCGTCTACCAGTTGGCTTCAGCACAAACACTAAGAATACAAAGTTAAAGGTAGACTCAGCGATATGACGTAGGTACACAAAGTAAACAGCATAGTGGGTCCATTTCCTCAACAACTATGAGCGCTCAGCTGTTTTGGTCCTGCACCTACCACGCTCTGACAGCGTGAAGCGAACCGGTGCACATACGCAGATACCGTGTGTGACAGTGAAGTCTTGTCTCTCGCTCATCGCAATATCTACGGTGCAGCTCGTGGCCACGTCATATCGCAGAGTCTACCTCTAAGACAGACAATGATCAAGATGGCAGCTCACAGCGAAGTCCGAGACGAAGCTCCACTGCTGCATGGGCTGGTTGTAGGTGGGCTCAGTCCTGATCAGGGCCAGGGTGAAGGTCAGGCCAGAGAGGTCAGCACACATCACCATGGACGACAGAGTGGTTCCTGGAAACACACAGTCAAACCTCTCTTTAGTCTCACACGTACACTTCTGTTGAGCGTTTCTTTGCTCGATGTGTCTGACAAAGGGCATACATGAACACAACATCTTAAGACCGACGTTGTACTGTATGTCGAAGTTCAAAATGAACGCACCTCGTTGTAAGGTATACACATTTTACATTGTTGACGGTAGTTTTATTCTTACTGAAAAGGGTAATGTCATGTTGACATTTGGCAGAACAACCCTTAAGACGGTTCCATTCTAATAGCGGTACAGGATCTGGGTAACAGTGCATCCCAATAGGAGAGAAAGCTATACAATCACCCTATCGGATGTGTGTGTGTGTGTGTGTGTGCGTGCGTAATACCTGGGTGGGACATGACAAACTGTCCCCTGAAGCGGGCCTCAGTCTTGAAGTTGACCACCAGACGTCCCTCCTCGTTGATCCTCATGCTGGTGGGGTACATGGATCCTATAGGGACACAGTTACATCAAACCAGGGTTATTGTCCACCTCTATCATTCACTGGTGAAATAATGCATAAGACATTATTTACATTTTTGTAATTTAGCAGAGACTCTTATCCAGAGTGACTTACAGGAGCAATTAGGGGTAAGTGCCTTGCTCAAGGGCAGATCGACAGATTTTTCACCTCTCCAGCTCGGAGATTCTAATCAAATGTGCCTGCAGACTATTAATTATACAGGTATTAACTGAGTAATACTGCAAGCCATCCACCTCACTGTAGTACTTAAAATAGCCAGCAGTGGGCCGAATTGGCTGTACCTTGTAGTTCAGCCTCCGGCGGGCTGCCGATTCCATCCTGCCACAAGATGGCGGTGTCGTACACAAAGGTGAGCTTGAGCTCTGACTGCAGGTCAAAGTGCTGCCATCCTCCCACGGCGACGGGGGAGTGGAAAACGTAGGACACATAGAGAGGCACGCGCAGAGTCACATAGGACTGGACCAGGTTCAGCACCTAGAGGAAGAGCAACACAGAGATACATAGTCAGGGTCACCTTCAACTGTACCTGGCTCAGCATATACCACAGTACAAAACAGAAGGATAGGAACACTTCAGAGCATTCAAGCATGAATGTTAACATAGAGGGAATTTAACACCAAGGGAATTTAACACAGAGGGAATTTCAAAATGTCTACTTTCAATTTGACAGATTACTGAAAAAACAACGACAGCAAGACTGAGTAATCCAGAGCTGCACACAGAGAACAGCCAGCGTGTCAGTTTGTGTGTGTGTGTGTGATTGCATCAGTGCATATGTGTGTCTCTCCAGTACCTGACCATCCGTCCCGATAGAACCTCCACAGGTGGTGAGCAGCTCGGACATGTCGTAGTAACTATTAAACTCCCACAGACAAGCCTCCAGATTCAGGTTCCTGTAGAATCTCAGGCTGTTGGTGGAGCGCATGTCGGCGCTGTACTGGTAGGGCGATGTCTCGCCGATGATCTCAGGGTTCTTGGTGGCGTCGGTGATGAAGCCGTGGCCCGTCTGGATCTCGTTGAAGTCCAGTAGGTTGGAGCAGCGGTGGTTGCCCACGCGCGTGCCGTCCGGAGACAGGGTCAGCTCGAAGTTGGACAGGGGCCGCGTAGAGATGACCGGTAACATGCCTGAGGAGAAGAGGGGTGAGAGAGAGACGGTTTCAATACATCATCAATCCATTGCAACATTTATAAATCTTTTAATGACCTGGTAACTTTTTACCCTTGACAACTGATCTTGAATCAGTTCTTTCTACCTCAGTCCTATCGTCATCGATTGTCAACAATCAAACTGACTCTAGACCAGTAGGTAAGGACATGATAGAGCCTGTTACTCACCGTCCATGTGCGGCATGTTGACAGTGAGTTTGATGAGGTTGGGGAAGTCAGGGTCGTCAGGGCCGGTGTAGCGGATCTTAGCAGAGAAGGGCTCAGCTCCAACCGTGCCAGAGATACGTGGTTGACACAGACCTACACAGACACACGAGACATATTATTGTCGGATAGACAATCATCCTTGAACTCTCCATCACAAGGCCTACGTAACTCCTAGTGGTCCTAATAAGGACATATAACAGATGTCATCAACAGTCATGAAGGTTGATGTCACTGAACTCTGAACCCCCCTCCCTCCCAGTCTCCACTCACCCTCCTCCCTGCTGACCACCAGGATGGGACTGGACAGCTCCAGACCAGCATCCCCGTTCGTATTGAACGCCCGGGCAGCACACTGGACTCTCGACCCAGCCTGGAAGTAGATGGAGTCCAGGGTGATGGACTTAGTGTTGGTGAAGAAGGTGTTGGTGTCCACCTCTCTCAGGGGCGAGGTGACCCCGTCCGACCCGCTGGGGGCGCTGACCAGCCAGCGGTACTGGGTCAGGGTGTCGTTGATGCTCTCCGCCGTGCAGATGGAGCCCGTCTTGTCAAAGTCGTGATGTTTGGGGTTGCAGGCCTGCAGGTGAGGGAGGGGCCACAGATACGTGGTATTATGGTATGTAATAGGACTATACACAGTCGTCTTGTAAACCGCGCTCAACACGTGAAGTGAAGTTTACGAGGCTAAATGCAATGGTATATCGGTAATATGTATTTGAGATTTGTTATGCCGGTGAAAGGGTCTCATGTTTAGGATTTAGTCAGAACTGGAGAAAGCATTTCAATGGGAAACGGATTCATTTACCACTTAAACAACAGGTTTTGAAACTATGAAACACAAAGACCTTCAGTTTGAAGCCTCGGCTTTCTGGACTGGATGAAAGTATTCCGACAGTGTCGCTAGCTTAGCTTTACATGTTTAAACACCTGGATATAAGGTGTGTGTGTCTGTGTGTCTAGGGGGTTGCATTCTGCGTGTGTGTGTCTGGGCCCTGTGGCCACCACTCACCGTCACACAGACGATGGGGTAGCCAGTAGAGGGGTGAGGGTTGTCCCTGGCGCGGGCCGTGTCATCGTACATTAGCAGGGACACCACAGTAGGCACAGCCGGGAAGGTGACGTCTGCCACGCTGTCCATCTCCTCGATGTACACAATTGCCTTACTCATCTGATGAACGGGAGAGAGAGATTCAAAACACCATTCCGTGGGTATAGTACACTTTATGGTGTTCTACATTGTAAACTTGGACGTTTGAGAAGGTGGAGTCCTCCTTAGAACAGCATATTTGTAATACCAAAGGAGAAGAGTGAGTTAAAGTGAGCGTACACCTCTAGCATTATTTGTGTCAGGTTAGTGGTATGGTACACTACATGTCTGGGATGCCACATAGCTGTGTTTGTAGGTCACACTGCTCTGTGGGTTGACTTGAGGGACATTCTCATAGCATGGACTCAACCAGGAGGTCTTTTTATAATAGCTGGTGATTTGGGTGCTGGGGCTGCTGACAGTGGCAGCTGCTGCCTGGCTATTTGTGTGTTCAAGTGTGTGTGTGCATGCCCTGAGACCCGCTGAGGGTATTTATATGGTGTGTGTGTGTGTGTGTCTCGGTGGGTGATCTAGGTGGGTCTCAGCAGCATACCACCCTGCATCTCACTGCTGGCTTGCCTCTGAAGCTAAGCAGTTAAGCAGGGTTGGTCCTGGATGGGAGACCAGATGCTGCTGGAAGTGGTGTTGTAGGGCCCGTAGGAGGCACTCTTTCCTCTGGTCTAAAATTAAGAAGATCCCAATGCCCCAGGGCAGTGATTGGGACATTGGGTGCCATCTTTCGTATGGGACGATAAACGGGTGTCCTGACTCTCTGTGGTCACTAAAGATCCCATGGCACTTATCGATAAGAGTGCTAACCCTGGTGTCCTGGCTAAATTCCCAATCTGACCCTCATACCTTCACAGTCACCTAATCATCCCCTGTTTCCAATTGGCTTATTCATCCCCCCTGTAACTATTCCCCTGGTTGTTTCTATAAATGAGAATTTGTTCTCAGTCAACTAGAGAGAGAGAGAGAGAGAGAGAGAGAGAGAGAGAGAGAGAGAGAGAGAGAGAGAGAGAGAGAGAGAGAGAGAGAGAGAGAGAGAGAGAGAGAGAGAGAGAGAGAGAGAGAGAGAGAGAGAGAGAGAGAGAGAGAGAGAGAGAGAGAGAGAGAGAGAGAGAGAGAGAGAGAGAGAGAGAGAGAGAGAGAGAGAGAGAGAGAGAGAGAGAGAGAGAGAGAGAGAGAGAGAGAGAGAGAGAGAGAGAGAGAGAGAGAGAGAGAGCCATGCCCTCAGTCTAACCTGCATCTCTGCAACCATGTACTCATCAGGTTTCATGTGGACGACGAAGGCTTCTCTCATCTCTCTCTGGCCGTCATACAGGATCTGCACCTCCACAAAGTGTTCTGTCTCACCCTCCTTGAACTCCACATCTTGAGAGACACACACAAGGTTAAACAAGAGCTTAATAAGGATCTCTATTAAAAATGTATCACATCGTTTTTGGTGTGAATGGGTTATACACGACAGTGCCCAACACAGTATGACAACGATGGCTGTATATTCTAGGGTAACAGAATAATACTGAGAATTTAAAATGTATGTCAAACAAGAAAAATATCATTGCAAACTTAAACAAACCATACAACTCTCTGACAAGACTACTTTTAACAACTGACACTGAACATTTTACATAAAAACTAATTTACTTGAAAAACAGTGCAGATGCAAAGTTTGGTAACAGAATGACGGTATGTGCTGTTTTTGTAAAATGTTCAGTGGACATTGTTAAAAGTCGTCCTTGTGCATAGAGTTGTATGTTTTATTTAACTTTGCAATCATTGTTTTTTCTTTGACATCCACTTTAAAGCGTCAAATCTCATGGTTCTGTTCTAACGCCCATACTAACATCCCACTTAGAATGAAGCAATATTTTGGACAATCTAAGAAGGATGCTAGAGTGGATAATGGAACATAGACTACAGTTCCTGAATGTGTACTCACCCTCCGACAGCAGGTTGTAGTCCTCTCCAGACGTTAGGGTTAGTTATGTCTGTGTTACATGATTAAACTATATGATAACTTAATGGTAGGACTCACCCTCCGACAGCGGGTTGTAGTCCTCTCCTGAGGTGGCTGACCCGTCCTTGGTGTGGACCCTGACCAGGGAGACCTTGGAGGTGTCTCCTAGCCTCAGGATAGGGATCTTCACCACGGCTGTCTCCCCCTGGATCTGGGGCTCCCGTACACTGTACTTTATCTCACTGAAACGGATGATGGGCTCTGAGGAGAGAGAATGCGGTTAGACTCCCGATACAAAACAGAACATACTACCGACTCTAACTCTCTAGAGACTGAATCAAATCATTAATAAAACAGAGTGTTTTGGCATTTCATTTGAAATACTTTGTTAGATAGATCTATACAATGTAGCCCGATGTTCGGTAGATATCTCTGTGTTCCTTGGGGAAAGCTTACTGTCTTTCTCGTCAGTAATGGTGACCACCGCCTCGCTCTGTTCCCCTGTGGAGGCTCCGAAGGGTGACTTGCTCTTGGGCGTTCCCAGGACCAGACGGAACTCCTCGTCCTCCTCGTATAGGTTATCATCCACCAGGTTCACCACACACTCCTTCTCACTCTCCCCTGTGGGACAGACGGACAGGGGGAACACGGCGTTAACACACAGAAATATGAGGATATGGGGGGTTGGCATATAAAAAGACATTGAGAGAGAGAAGGGGTAGAGCTAGGGAAGGAGGGAGAGAGAGAGAGAGAGGGAGGGAGAGAAGGGGTAGAGCTAGGGAAGGAGGGAGAGAGAGAGAGAGAGAGAGAGAGAGGGAGGAAGGGAGAGAGTGAGAGAGAGTAAGAGAAGGGGGAGAGAGGGAGTAAAGAGGGAGAGAAGGAGAGAGGAGAGAGGGAGAGAGGGACAGAGAAAGGGAGGGAGATGGAGAGAGAGAGAAACAGAAAGAGAGAGAGACTGGGGTTACCTGGGAAGAAGGTGATGAGTGACCCGTCCGTGTTGGGCCTCTCATCATAATCCATCATGACCTGGGCAGAGCCCTGGCGGGTGTAGCAGCGCACCGTAGACCTGTGACTGATGTCTCCACTACGATACACTACGGCCTTCATCTCCCCGTCCGCCTCATCCACCTTATAGGCAGCATCCTTGAACTGAACCTTGGGCACTGGAATGATAAGTAGATTTGAATTAGGCTCTGAAGAGAACAGAATACTACTTATCAGTACTGTGGTTTTCTAGTAGCTCAATATTCTTTCCATGGCTTCTGCATAGGGAGTTAGTTTAATTTTTAGTTTAATTTCTCATTGCTCACTGACTAAATGTGCCTTAGACAATCATCTTAAAGCTACTTTTATATGGATAACAAAACACAAACAATTCATACAAAGAGAAAAGCTAAAACAGTTGTTATGTTAGTGCTAAAACAGTGGTTATGTTAGAGCTAAAACAGTGGTTAATGCTAAAACAGTGGTTATGTTAGTGCTAAAACAGTGGTTAATGCTAAAACAGTGGTTATGTTAGAGCTAAAACAGTGGTTAATGCTAAAACAGTGGTTATGTTAGAGCTACAACAGTGGTTAGTGCTAAAACAGTGGTTAACGCTAAAACAGTGGTTATGTTAGAGCTAAAACAGTGGTTAATGCTAAAACAGTGGTTAATGCTAAAACAGTGGTTATGTTAGCGCTAAAACAGTGGTTATGTTAGCGCTAAAACAGTGGTTATGTTAGCGCTAAAACAGTGGTTATGTTAGCGCTAAAACAGTGGTTATGTTAGCGCTAAAACAGTGGTTATGTTAGCGCTAAAACAGTGGTTATGTTAGCGCTAAAACAGTGGTTATGTTAGCGCTAAAACAGTGGTTATGTTAGCGCTAAAACAGTGGTTATGTTAGCGCTAAAACAGTGGTTATGTTAGCGCTAAAACAGTGGTTATGTTAGAGCTAAAACAGTGGTTATGTTAGAGCTAAAACAGTGGTTATGTTAGAGCTAAAACAGTGGTTATGTTAGAGCTAAAACAGTGGTTATGTTAGAGCTAAAACAGTGGTTATGTTAGAGCTAAAACAGTGGTTATGTTAGAGCTAAAACAGTGGTTATGTTAGAGCTAAAACAGTGGTTATGTTAGTGCTAAAACAGTGGTTAATGCTAAAACAGTGGTTATGTTAGCGCTAAAACAGTGGTTATGCTAGAGCTAAAACAGTGGTTAGCGCTAAAACAGTGGTTTTGTTAACACTAAAACAATGTGTGAAAAAGTGTGTGTGTCTGTATAATTCATGGTCAGTGACAGTATCATTAACTGGGATGGTGGTCTTGCTGGGGGCTATATATCTACATGTGTGGGGATGTGTTACAGAGTGTGTATAACTCACGGTCAGTAAAAGTATCATTAATAGTGATGATGGTCTTGCTGGGCTCTCCCAGCACAGCGTTCATGGGCATCCTCAGCACCAGGTCAAAGGTTTCCGGCCCCTCCAGCTCCGGCTGACCCAGGTCATCCAGGATGGTCACTCTGAATGTCTGCATGGTCACCCCGGGGGCAAAGTCCAGGTTACGGCTGATGCCCACGTAGTCCAGGCCGGCTGGCAGGGGGACACGGGGAACATAGAAATAGAACATTACACATATATCTTTATGGAGAGAGAGTCAGTAAGGGCATTGGAATACTACCATAACAGAGAAAGAGATGACATCAGAATGTTAGGAAATATTAGAAACGATTGGGAATTCTGTGTAATTGCATTGATAGAGAGATTGTGAATAATGTGAAAACAGAGATTGAGGGGCTCCAGGGGAATTATAAATACTGTGACACATACAGTGGCTTGCGAAATAATTCACCCCCTTGCCATTTTTCCTATTTTGTTGCCTTACAACCTAGGATTAAAATAGATTTTGGGGGGGGGGTTGTATCATTTGATTTACACAACATGCTTACCACTTTGAAGATACAAAATATGTTTCATTATGAAACAAACAAGAAATAAGACAAAAAAAATGAAAACTTGAGTGTGCATAACTATTCACCCCCCCAAAGGCAATACTTTGTAGAGCCACCTTTTGCAGCAATTACAGCTGCAAGTCTCTTGGGGTATGTCTCGATAAGCTTGGCACATCTAGCCACTGGGATTTTGCCCATTCTTCAAGGCAAAACTGCTCCAGCTCCTTCAAGTTGCATGGGTTCCGCAATCTTTAAGTCATACCACAGATTCTCAATTGGATTGAGGTCTGGGCTTTGACTAGGCCATTCCAAGACATTTCCATGTTTCCCCTTAAACCACTCAAGTGTTGCTTTAGCAGTATGCTTAGGGTCATTGTCCTGCTGGAAGGTGAACCTCCGTCCCAGTCTCAAATCTCTGGAAGACTGAAACAGGTTTCCCTCACGAATTTCCTTGTATTTAGCGCCATCCATCATTCCTTCAATTTTGACCAGTTTCCCAGTCCCTGTCGATGAAAAACATTCCCAAAGCATGATGCTGCCACCACCATGCTTCACTGTGGGGATGGTGTTCTCTGGGTTATGAGAGGTGTTGGGTTTACGCTAGACATAGTGTTTTCCTTGATGGCCAAAAAGTGAAATTTTATTCTCATCTGACCAGAGTACCTTCTTCCATATGTTTGGGGAGTCTCCCACATGCCTTTTGCAAACACCAAACGTGTTTGCTTATTTCTTTCTTTAAGCAATGGCTTTTTTCTGGCCACTCTTCCGTTATCTTTGGTCTCTTTGTTGCCTCTCTGATTAATGCCCTCCTTGCCTAGTCCGTGAGTTTTGGTGGGCGGCCTTCTCTTGACAGGTTTGTTGTAGTGCCATATTCTCTCCATTTTTGAATAATGGATTTAATGGTGCTCCGTGGATGTTCAAAGTTTCAGATATTTTTTTATAACCCAACCCTGATCTGTACTTCTCCACAACTTTATCCCTGACCTGTTTGGATAGCTCCTTGGTCTTAATGGTGATGCTTGCTTGGTGGTGACGCTTGCTTGGTGGTGCTACAGACTCTGGGGCCTGCAACACCACTAAGAACAGGTGTAAATATACTGAGATCATGTGACACTTAGATTGTACACAGGTGGACTTTATTTAACTAATTATGTGACTTCTGAAGGTAATTGGTTGCACCAGATCTTCTTCAGGGGCTTCGTAGCAAAGGGGGTGAATATACAGTATATATTCTTATTTTTTAAATTTCATTTCACCAATTTGGACTATTTTGTGTATGTCCATTACATTACATTTAAATTACAGGTTGTAATGCAACAAAATAGGAAAAAACACTAGGGGGGGGATGAATACTTTTGCAAGGCACTGTATTCTGGAAACGCTACACCACAAAGAGGATAGGAATAATAGATCTAACATTCACGTTCTTCTTCTGACCTTCAGCAGAGACGGGGTCACTCTTCCTGGAGCGGACGGTCACTGTGGCCGTCTTGGAGAGGTCAGTGCCAGTCCTCCAGACCCTGACCTCCACGTAGCCTGAACTCTCATCCACAATGTAATCTAGTTCTCCGAAATACAGAGAGGGCTCTGTGGGTTAGAGGGAGAAAGAGAGAGATGGGGGAGGGAGGGGAGAGAGAGAGCGGTCAAGTCAGTATATTATCATCTACATCTTACAGATATGAACATTAAGTTACAAAAATTTGGTTTTGATTAAGGATGTCTTTGGGGAAGAAGCTGTCATGGGATAATCCACATTTCTGATCTGAACTCTGCTTGTCAGATACAGTTGGTACGGCTGACGGGGTCATCCCCCTCTTTCCCTCTCTTTCCAGGAAGAGACCTGTCACCCCACTCATCCCTTCATCATCCTCCCCTCATCGAGGCCAGACAGTGTCGTCTGAACTCAGTGCCAGAGGTCTACTTTGCACACCTGAAAAGCCAGGTAGAAATGGGGGATAAGTGAAAGGGGGATGAGTTGGGGGGAGAAGAGGGATGGGATGTCCACCTTGTCTGATGACAGTAGCACTGATAAGAGGGAGGAGACGGGGGAGGCAGCACAGACAGGAGGATCTCTCTACCTCTCCCTCTCTGAGTAATAGACTAGAGGGACGGAATGCATATCTTTGGAACACACAGCGGATTAATCTCTCCACACCCCTGTATAACAGCCAGACTGATCATCACTGACAAGCTACCGCTGTCTACTGTCCACCCCTCTATAACAGCCAGACTCATCATCACTGACAAGCTACCGCTGTCTACTGTCCACCCCTGTATAACAGCCAGACTCATCATCACTGACAAGCTACCGCTGTCTACTGTCCACCCCTCTATAACAGCCAGACTCATCATCACTGACAAGCTACCGCTGTCTACTGTCCACCCCTGTATAACAGCCAGACTGATCATCACTGACAAGCTACCGCTGTCTACTGTCCACCCCTCTATAACAGCCAGACTCATCATCACTGACAAGCTACCGCTGTCTACTGTACACCCCTCTATAACAGCCAGACTCATCATCACTGACAAGCTACCGCTGTCTACTGTACACCCCTCTATAACAGCCAGACTCATCATCACTGACAAGCTACCGCTGTCTACTGTACACCCCTCTATAACAGCCAGACTCATCATCACTGACAAGCTACTGCTGTCTACTGTCCACCCCTCTATAACAGCCAGACTCATCATCACTGACAAGCTACCGCTGTCTACTGTCCACCCCTCTATAACAGCCAGACTCATCATCACTGACAAGCTACCGCTGTCTACTGTCCACCCCTCTATAACAGCCAGACTCATCATCACTGACAAGCTACCGCTGTCTACTGTACACCCCTCTATAACAGCCAGACTCATCATCACTGACAAGCTACTGCTGTCTACTGTACATCCACTAATGAGGTTGATCTATAATTGAGCTTTCTGCCATTTCTATAAGGGGCAGATACAATATTGTGACACTCGTGATTATTTAGTCTATAGCTGGATAAAATAGTAAAAGTAAGACATGGAGAATAGGAAGTATGTACACATTTAACTGACTGTTAGGTGAAGAGGATTTTAAGAGGTGGTCTAGAGATGTTTTTAGACTAGGGCTTGGACTGCCGCATTCAGAAAACCACCGCTGACCCGCTGAAACTTGGCTTACTCTCAATGCCTCTCATCACCAGAGATACTGTTTAGTACCAGGGGCGGCTGGTTAGGGGGAAGGAGACATGGCAATCCCTAAAGGATCACTGAGAAAGGAAGAGCCAGACTAATAACAATGAAGCCTAATGCTGGCCGGGGTCCCAACCACAGGTTTACTCAGCCCGGAAGATGGGTTTACACACACGCACACACACACACACACACACACACACACACACACACACACACACACACACACACACACACACACACACACACACACACACACACACACACACACACACACACACACACACACACACACACACACACACACACACACACACACACACACACACACACACACACACACACAGTGGTGTCACTTTAGATTTCAGGACCCACCAAGAAGTTTGTGGCACAATGGAGGAATGGATCTTTACATTGAGAAGACATCTCCTCTTGTCGCCTGGAGATCATGTCTGGGAATGCACGCTGATTACTTAGACATAACGTTTCCATTGTACTCCAAATTACAGGGGAGGAAGTGGGGAGTGTAGCCCTGACTGTGAGTGTGTCTGTCATTAGAATAAACCAGTTAGTGAAATAAATTAGCTCTGAAGGGTGGGAGAGAGGAAGGAGAGGAGGAGGAGGAGAGAAGTGCAGAGGAGAGGAAGAGGAACGGCTCAGAGAGACAACTAAAGAGAGATAAATGACTCATTCAGTCAGAGTGGATGGGGAGGACTGGAGTGGCCTCAGATTCAGAAAGTAAATCACTTGAACACTAAGGGGCAGTTTCCCAGACACAGCTTAAAGGTTTTATATATATTTCCACACTTTGCGTTTGGAATAATACTGTGAAATAGCTGTTAGTGTAAGAGCTGTTTGAAAAGGCCGCCTGAAATTTCAGCCTGTTTTGGTGGGATGGAGTTTTGGCCTTCCATGGTGACATCACCATATGGTAATAAGAAAGAGATTTCTCTTCCTCTCTATCAGTAACGGCTCATTTTCAGTTTTCCCTTTCCCACTCAGACCACTCCCAGACATTCCTAGAAAAGTTATTGCTTGAGAAATTACCCTTTGCTTAGAAGCAATGTTTGTGTATTTTTGTCCATTTTAATTTAAAACAACCACAGTGAGGTAATTCATTCTTACCCAGTAATGATTTGATTTTGAGATAAAAACGGCTGCATTGGACCCTTAAGACTGGTCCTGGATTAAATCTCCATTGAATGTGTTTCTTGGTTTACCTGTGTAACAAACAAACACATCTCCTCTTTCTCATCTAAAGCCTATGGGTGATATTTGACGTACATGCAAATGAAAAGAGGGAACATTTATGTCGATACGATATCCTAATATGTTGGGTTTTTTTTACTTCCAGAGCGTCCTTGAAGTTGTAAACAAACCATCACCCCCATCTCAGATAACAGCTACACAAATAAAACAAAAATGGAGGCTGAAAACCATCAAACAGGAGCCGGAGGAAAAACATGCCTGTCATTTGACATTCCTCTCCCACAAATCCCTGTTTCCCCACCTGCCTCTTGGCCCCTGCAACACAAAGGGAAGCCCTCTGTTTTCCCCCAGCTCCACTGAGTGGTGGAGTTGGAGGAGTGTCTCAGAACAAAACACGTTCAGAGAGCTGTTTTATGTGTCATGACAGAGGGTTGTCCAGTGTAGTTAAGACTGGAGTTTCTATTCGATTGTATTTTCTCTCTTCCCAGTTCTACCACCTGTTACTAGAAGTATAGGATAGAACAGCTGTAGTGTGTAGTCAGGGGTAGAGCGAGAGGAGGGACCAGGGAGGAGGGGAAGGACCCGGCAAAGAGAGGGGAGTCAAGACAAACATGTGGGGAGAGGTGCTTTTGTCTTGGGTTGAGTGTGTTTGTGTGCCACTGTCTGTCTTTGTGTGGCTTTGGGGAATGGTACCATGCATGAGTGGACCTGTAGTGGAATAGATTACACATAGAGACCAGTGGTTACAGTAAAGAAGGGCATCACCCGGGCTGGAGGATCCCCAGCACCCGGCCTCTGAGTTATGGTGTTGATGATGGCTGGAGGATCCCCAGCACCCGGACTCTGAGTTATGGTGTTGATGATGGCTGGAGGATCCCCAGCACCCGGACTCTGAGTTATGGTGTTGATGATGGCTGGAGGATCCCCAGCACCCGGCCTCTGAGTTATGGTGTTGATGATGGCTGGAGGATCCCCAGCACCCGGGTGTTGACTCTGAGTTATGGTGTTGATGATGGCTGGAGGATCCCCAGCACCCGGACTCTGAGTTATGGTGTTGATGATGGCTGGAGGATCCCCAGCACCCGGCCTCTGAGTTATGGTGTTGATGATGGCTGGAGGATCCCCAGCACCCGGCCTCTGAGTTATGGTGTTGATGATGGCTGGAGGATCCCCAGCACCCGGACTCTGAGTTATGGTGTTGATGATGGCTGGAGGATCCTCAGCACCTGGCCTCTGAGTTATGGTGTTGATGGTAACACTCTCACCAAAGAGGCTTCACTAGGCTTTGTACAGTCCTACGGTCTACATGCTCTCACAAGCCCTACTGTAGTTCCTATGTGGCTCAGTTGTTTTTTGTTGTTGATAAAACAACTTCTAACCACATCTTTCCTGCCTATCCTCTCTCCTTTCATCTACTGTTTGGCACCAGCTCTCTCTCTTTCAGTCTCCTGTCTTTTCTCTTTACCCTAGTGCTTTTGGCATGGCTGCATCAATTGTTCCTTTATTCTACCTCACTAACAGGAGAACAAAGAGTGAAGCAAAGTAATGCTATTGATACGCGTCTATCGTCAGTGAAAAGTAATGACCCTGTTATCAGTTCAATAGTGTTGTATCTAGTTGCACGACTCTGTGTTTTCAGCGACTGTGTTGAATATTAGACAACTGCTGGGAGATCAAATGATAATAAATCAATGTGGATGAAAGGGTTTGGTTGCTAAGGCATCACAGGTGCACACTGACATACAACACACAGCACAGACAGAGACTGACACACAAAAACCCAGAGACAAAGACACACACACCTGTACACTTGTAAATTGTAACTGGGCACATCAAAGTGTCTCGGGCAACAGTTAAGCCCCCATAACAAACATAGAGGAAGTCATATGATTAGGAGTGGCCCATAGGAAGTCCCAGGAAGTCATATCATTAGGAGTGGCCCATAGGAAGTCCCAGGAAGTCATATGATTAGGAGTGGCCCATCCCAGGAAGTCATATCATTAGGAGTGGCCCAGGAAGTCCCATATATGATTAGGAGTGGCCCATAGGAAGTCCCAGGAAGTCATATCATTAGAGTGGCCCATAGGAAGTCCCAGGAAGTCATATCATTAGATTAGGAAGTCCCAGGAAGTCATATGGCCCATAGGAAGTCCCAGGAAGTCATATCATTAGGAGTGGCCCATAGGAAGTCCCAGGAAGTCATATGATTAGGAGTGGCCCAAGTCCCAGGAAGTCATATCATTAGGAGTGGCCCATAGGAAGACCCAGGAAGTCATATGATTAGGAGTGGCCCATAGGAAGTCCCAGGAAGTCATATCATTAGGAGTGGCCCATAGGAAGACCCAGGAAGTCATATGTTTAGGAGTGGCCCATAGGAAGACCCAGGAAGTCATATGATTAGGAGTGGCCCATAGGAAGACCCAGGAAGTCATGGAGAAAAGCTGAAAGGAGCCCCTTTGAAACACTTCATTTGTTTATCTTTTAAAACAGGGTTCATAAAGGGTTATTCTGCTGGCCCCATAGGATAAACCTTTTTGGTTCTAGGTAGAACCCGCTGTGGAAGGGGAACCTAAAAGAGTTCTACCCGGAACCAAACTTTTTTTATTGAAGGGTTATCCTATGGAGACAGCCGAAGAACCCTTTTAGGTTCTAGATCACACTTTTTTTTAAAGAGTGTACTCCTGTTCACTGAACCCAAGAGACTGGAGGGTCGAATAGGAAGTAATTCTGATACTGGTAGAGTTTCCTTTATAGTCAATATAGTAAAGGGTCAGGAATCCTTGAGTCTGTTGCCATTGACGAGTAGCATTCAAGTTGACTTGAACCTGTGTGTTGAACTATTTGAACTAGGGTTTCAAGTTTCAAGTAGGGTTTCATGACAATTGATTGACCTCTGTATTCAACAGGTGACTATAGATGCCACCACCCACCATACGCCCAACAAACCCACTCACCGTCGTCGCTGTCGGCCAGGATGGTGACCTTCGCGCTGGGGAAGGTGGCTCCCACCTGGCCCCCCATGGGCATGCTGAGGGTTACGTTGAAGCTCTCTTCCTCCTCGTAGAGCGAATCGTCGATGATGATGATGCGGCAGGGCTTCTCCCTCTGGTCCTTGTCGAAGCGGAGCACGCTGGTGTGGTCCTCGGGACGCGTGATGTAGTCGCTGTAGGAGAGGACCGTGCTGGGGATGGTGCCCGTCGCACTGGCTGTTGGGAAAAGGAGTTCAGGGGTCAATGGTTAAGGGTCAATAGAAGAATGACAGGCAGTTGTGGGGGAAGGAGAGTAGTTTTATGTTACAATATATCTACAGTGCATTCGGAAAGTATTCAGACCCCTTGACTTTTTCCACATTTTGTTATGTTACAGCCTTATTCTAAAATGGATAAAATCATTTTTTCCTCTCATCAATCTACACACAATACCCCATAATGACAAAGCAAAAACTGAAATATTACATTTACATAAGTTCTTACTGTTTACTCAGTACTTTGTTGAAGCACCTTTACAGCATTGAGTCTTCTTGGGTATGATGCTACAAGCTTGGCACACCTATATTTAGGGAGTTTGTCCCATTCTTCTCTGCAGATCCTCTCAAGTTCTGTCTGGTTGGATGTGGAGCGTCGCTGCACAGCTATTTTCAGATCTCTCCAGAGATGTTCGATCGGGTTCAAGTTCGGGCTCTGGCTGGGCCACTCAAGGACATTCAGAGACTTGGCCCAAAGCCACTCCTGCGTTGTCTTGGCTGTGTGCTTAGGTCGTTGTCTTGTTGGAAGGGGAACCTTCGCCCCAGTCTGAGGTCCTGAGTGCTCTGTACTTTGCTCCGTTCATCTTTCTCTCGATCCTGACTAATCTCTTAGTCCCTGCCGCTGAAAAACATCCCCACAGCATGATGCTGCCACCACCATGCTTCACCATAGGGATGGTGCCAGGTTTCTTCCAGAGGGGACGCTTGGCATTCAGGCCAAAGTGTTCACTCTTGGTTTCATCAGACCAGAGAATCTTTTTTCTCATGGTCTGAGAGTTCTTTAGGTGCCTTGTGGCAAACTCCAAGAGGGCTGTCATGTGCCTTTTACTGAGGAGTGGCTTCCGTCTGGCCACTCTACCATAAAGGCCTGATTGGTGGAGTGCTGCAGAGATGGTTGTCCTTCTGGAACTCTGTCAGAGTGACCATTGGGTTCTGACCAAGGCCCTTCTCCCACGATTGCTCAGTCTTGGTGGTTACAAACTTCTTCTATTTAAGAATGATGGAGGCCACTGTGTTCTTGGGTACCCTTCCCCAGCTCTGTGCTTCGACACAATCCTGTCTCGGAGCTCTACGGACAATTCCTTCGACCTCATGGCTTGGGTTTTGATTTGAGATGCACTGTCTTCTGTGGGAACTTATATTGACAGGTGTGCACCTTTCCAAATCATGTCTAATCAATTGAATCTACCACAACTGCACTCCAATCAAGTTGTAGAAACATCTCAAGGATGATCAATGGAAACAGGATGCACTTGAGCTCAATTTCGAGTCTCATAGCAAAGGGTCTGAATACTTATGTAAATAAGGTATTTCTGTTTTTAACTTTTTACAATTCTAAAAATATGTTTTTGCTTTGTCATTACGGGGTATTGGGTGTTGGATTGATGAGATTATTAATATTTTTGATCCATTTTAGAATAAGGTTGCACTGTATATCTATGTGTATTTTATTCATGCATTTAATCTTTGTAAAAACCCATGTATTTGAATGATATATTTGACTGTATTCACCTTGCTGGGTGTAGCAGACGACCATGAGTTCCTGGCTGAGGTCTCCAGAGCGGCGAACAGGCACCAGCAGCTCCCCAATGTCCTCCTCTATCTTATACTCTGCCTGGGGGATGAACACCGTGGACTCTGCAGAGGAAAGAGGGAGAAACCATAGAATTCAGAATTAGAATAGTCATTTAACAGGATCTCTATGGGAGAAACACAGAGGATAGGCCAAAGAGAACAAGAGAACAAGAGTTTACAAGCTCAGGTGAGTCTGTACTTATTTGATCCATGCATATTTGCTGCTGTCATCAAATTGCCCAACAATGGAACAATAAACATGATCTGATTCGGGGATCTTAAATGAAGGATACAATTATATTTTTGTTTTTGTTTACAATTATATATATTTTTTTTCATTTACAATTATGTAAATGAATGTAGCCTTTCCAATTGACTTAAAGCCTGTCTACTATTCATAAAGGATTTCATGTCGGAGGGCAAATCAAACAGACAATCTGCAGATAAGACTGTTCATTCTTACCATCACCAGGGTCCACTATCTCCACAGTGGCTGTATCGGGGTACTCCAGCACGGCCATGACAGGCTCCGACAGCTGGATCTCAAAGGTCTCGCTGGTCTCAAACTCCTGGTCCGTGAAGATCTTCACCCTCCAGGTGGCAACTGTCTGGCCTGGGTTGAACTGGACCTGCTTCTGGGCCTTGCCCCGGAAGTCCTTGTCCTTCTCCGCAGTGCCATCCTTGGTGGTGATGCCTGAATAGAACCATATCGAACTGAACTAAATAGAACCTCATTTAATTACATTTAATTGTAATTTAGCTGAGGTAAGCTGAGCTGAACTGAATTGAGTTGAACTGAACCTAATTGAACTGAATAGCTTTATAATAATGACACGTAGCACTGTGTAGTTTGCAGGGCCTCAGAGGATGTGAGTTGACTGCAGGTTGACTGTGATTTACAGACTGTAGTTGCCTGGTTAGCTCTCATTGTCTGTCTTTGTTCATATTTGCCCACTACTGCATCGTCAAAGACAACTGTACATATAGGAGCCTATGTATAAAAGCTTGTGTGTTGGATGTAGCCAAACAGACAAGCATGTTGACATTACCTGGTGACCTCTATGAGGAAGGGCTATCTGACCCCTCAATCAAACTAGGTTTTTCACCAGCGAGACAGGAAATGGGTCATCAGTCAAACAGGAACACACACAGGGAAGATTGATAACCAGGGGGTCTGTTTTATTCTTAGGCTTCTTCTAATGGCAGGGCAATAACAGACACATACACTCCATGAAGACCCTTAAAGGGCCAATCAGTCTTTTAACACAATGACAGTTTAATAGGTCCTGCTTTCTGAATAGTCTCTCCACTGACATGTACATCTTTTCGGAGTACCCCTAGTCAGAGTTGATGGTGGTGGATGATTGAAATATTTACACCCCATTAGGGATAAAATAGTGGCAATTTAAAACTACCTTTATCTGAGTGGCAAGCAGAGAAAACAATGGGAGAAATGTACTAAGGGGATTAACCAACGAAGTGCAAGCCAGTTCCAACAGGAATGGTACACTCTTAGAAAAAGGGTTCCAAAATGGTTCTTCAGCTGTCCCTATAAGAGAACCAAAAGGGTTCTACCTGGCACCAAAAGGGTTTGATACCTGCAATAAAAAGGGTTGGGACAGCCGAATGACCCTTTATGGTTCTAGATAGCACCTTTTTTCAGAGTCCACGCCCTTGGCATCGGCTAATGGGGATCCTAATAAATCCAAAATCAAACCAAAATACTATAGATCTGATGTAAATCCTGTTCAAGACATTCAGCATCTCCATGTCAGCCATATTGAGTGTACCCATTAGTATTCTGTAAAATGACTGAGGAGCCTTGTACCCATTGTATTCATTCTATTTCTATGTTAGAGGTAAACACTGCTAATGGGTCCCCATTCTAGTCATTCTATATCTATGTTCCCTTACATTAAAAAAAACTGCATGGTTTCACATGTGGAAAATCACAATTTCACGTAAAATTTCACATGTGAAATCATGTGAAAATGTTTTTTTTGGAACACTTCACATGCCCCATTCTAGTCATTGTATTTCTAGGTCATTCTATATCAATGTTTAGAGTTAAATACTCCTATAGGACCCATTCTAGTCATTCTATATCTATGTCTAGAGGTAAATATTGCTATAGGTCCCATTTTAGTCATTGTATTTATCTGTTTAGGTAAAGGCTGCTGTAGATCTGTGGTAAATACTGTGTAAGACTTCCAATACTCACTGACGAAGGATGTCTCTCCCAGGTATCCCCTGCGTCTGAGCGTCACCTCCAGGAATTTGGCGTCCTCATCCACCAGATAGTACTCCTTCTCCAGGCTGATCCACGACCAGTTGAGCCGGAATGGCTGCGGCTTCAGCTTGTTTCCACCTGGAAGACAAAACTTTGACATCAGTTTTTGTAAACTCATTGAGCCCTATGACAAAAGACAGATATTTTAAATTGTGACGGGTAACTTGATAACTGAATGTCAGGGCTTACCCCCAAATCCTCCATCACAGGCCTCTTGAGTGATGCCTTGTTTCTAATTTCCTCTCTCACTCCATTGTCCCCCCCACACACACACACACACTCTCAGTCAGTGCCTGGCTAGGGTTTCTCACCTCCTCACCCAGATATGTGTGTCAGTTTCCTGGCTCCTTTGGCAGGGTTGCCTTCCCCTGGCTAGACTCTTACCTTCTTACCAGTCTCGGGGGAATGGGCCAAAACAGGACAGAGAGAGAGAGAGACCAGTTTTTAATGGATCACTTGCTGACAGTGACTCAGATAGATACTGTAAGTGGCAGTCTGTTCAAGGGAATCCCTGTCTCTTTGATTGTCTGTCTGTCTGTCTGTCTGTCTGTCTGTCTGTATCTTTCTCTCTCTCTCTCTCTCTCTCTCTCTCTCTCACTCTCTGTCACCTCTGACCCAAACCAGACAGTATTAGCAGAGGGGTTAAAGGTGAGGTGCAGAGAGAGGCTCCATTACTCCTGGTGACTCACTGACATGGCAGCCTCAGCCATATCCTTTAAGCATCAGCCCTATCCCTTTAAGCATCAGCCCTATCCCTTTAAGCACCAGCGGTATCCCTTTAAGCACCAGCGGTATCCCTTTAAGCACCAGCCCTATCCCACATCGTGCACCACTCCCTAGCATTCTTCTTGCCAATGTCCAGTCTTGACAACAAGGTTGATGAAATCCGAGCAAGGGTAGCATTCCAGAGGGACATCAGAGACTGTAACGTTCTCTGCTTCACGGAAACATGGCTAACTGGAGAGACGCAATCCGAAGCGGTGCAGCCAGCGGGTTTCTCCACGCATCGCGCCGACAGAAACGAACATCTTTCTGGTAAGAAGAGGGGCGGGGGCGTATGCCTTATGGCCAACGTGACATGGTGTGATGAAAGAAACATACAGGAACTCAAATCCTTCTGTTCACCTGATTTAGAATTCCTCACAATCAAATGTAGACCGCATTATCTACCAAGAGAATTCTCTTCGATTATAATCACAGCCGTATATATCCCCCCAAGCAGACACATCGATGGCTCTGAACGAACTTTATTTAACTCTCTGCAAACTGGAAACGATTTATCCGGAGGCTGCATTCATTGTAGCTGGGGATTTTAACAAGGCTAATCTGAAAACAAGACTCCCTAAATTTTATCAGCATATCGATTGCGCAACCAGGGGTGGAAAGACCCTGGATCATTGTTCATCAACTTCCGCAACGCATATAAGGCCCTGCCCCGCCCCCTTTCGGAAAAGCTGACCACGACTCCATTTTGTTGATCCCTGCCTACAGACAGAAACTAAAACAAGAAGCTCCCACGCTGAGGTCTGTCCAACGCTGGTCCGACCAAGCTGACTCCACACTCCAAGACTGCTTCCATCACGTGGACTGGGAGATGTTTCGTATTGCGTCAGACAACAACATTGACGAATACGCTGATTCGGTGTGCGAGTTCATTAGAATGTGCGTTGTTGAAGATGTCGTTCCCATAGCAACGATTAAAACATTCCCTAACCAGAAACCGTGGATTGATGGCAGGATTCGTGTGGAACTGAAGGCGCGAACCACTGCTTTTAATCAGGGCAAGGTGTCTGGTAACATGACTGAATACAAACAGTGCAGCTATTCCCTTCGCAAGGCTATCAAACAAGCTAAGTGCCAGTACAGAGACAAAGTAGAATCTCAATTCAACGGCTCAGACACAAGAGGCATGTGGCAGGGTCTACAGTCAATCACGGACTACAGGAAGAAACCCAGCCCAGTCACGGACCAGGATGTCTTGCTCCCAGGCAGACTAAATAACTTTTTTGCCCGCTTTGAGGACAATACAGTGCCACTGACACGGCCTGCAACGAAAACATGCGGTCTCTCCTTCACTGCAGCCGAGGTGAGTAAGACATTTAAACGTGTTAACCCTCGCAAGGCTGCAGGCCCAGACGGCATCCCCAGCCGCGCCCTCAGAGCATGCGCAGACCAGCTGGCCGGTGTGTTTACGGACATATTCAACCAATCCCTATACCAGTCTGCTGTTCCCACATGCTTCAAGAGGGCCACCATTGTTCCTGTTCCCAAGAAAGCTAAGGTAACTGAGCTAAACGACTACCGCCCCGTAGCACTCACATCCGTCATCATGAAGTGCTTTGAGAGACTAGTCAAGGACCATATCACCTCCACCCTACCTGACACCCTTGACCCACTTCAATTTGCTTACCGCCCAAATGGGTCCACAGACGATGCAATCTCAACCACACTGCACACTGCCCTAACCCATCTGGACAAGAGGAATACCTATGTGAAGAATGCTGTTCATCGACTACAGCTCGGCATTCAACACCATAGTACCCTCCAAGCTCGTCATCAAGCTCGAGACCCTGGGTCTCGACCCCGCCCTGTGCAACTGGGTACTGGACTTCCTGACGGGCCGCCCCAGGTGGTGAGGGTAGGCAACAACATCTCCTCCCCGCTGATCCTCAACACTGGGGCCCCACAAGGGTGCGTTCTGAGCCCTCTCCTGTACTCCCTGTTCACCCACGACTGCGTGGCCACGCACGCCTCCAACTCAATCATCAAGTTTGCGGACGACACAACAGTGGTAGGCTTGATTACCAACAACGACGAGACGGCCTACAGGGAGGAGGTGAGGGCCCTCAGAGTGTGGTGTCAGGAAAATAACCTCACACTCAACGTCAACAAAACTAAGGAGATGATTGTGGACTTCAGGAAACAGCAGAGGGAACACCCCCATCCACATCGATGGAACAGCAGTGGAGAGGGTAGCAAGTTTTAAGTTCCTCAGCATACACATCACAGACAAACTGAATTGGTCCACTCACACAGACAGCATCGTGAGGAAGGCGCAGCAGCGCCTCTTCAACCTCAGGAGGCTGAAGAAATTCGGCTTGTCACCAAAAGCACTCACAAACTTCTACAGATGCACAATCGAGAGCATCCTGGCGGGCTGTATCACCGCCTGGTATGGCAACTGCACCGCCCTCAACCGTAAGGCTCTCCAGAGGGTAGTGAGGTCTGCACAACGCATCACCGGGGCAAACTACCTGCCCTCCAGGACACCTACACCACCCGATGCTACAGGAAGGCCATAAAGATCATCAAGGACATCAACCACCCGAGCCACTGCCTGTTCACCCCGCTGTCATCCAGAAGGCGAGGTCAGTACAGGTGCATCAAAGCTGGGACCGAGAGACTGAAAAACAGCTTCTATCTCAAGGCCATCAGACTGTTAAACAGCCACCACTAACATTGAGTGGCTACTGCCAACACACTGACACTGACACTGACTCAACTCCAGCCACTTTAATAATGGGAATTGATGGGAAATGATGTAAATATATCACTAGCCACTTTAAACAATGCTACCTTATATAATGTTACTTACCCTACATTATTCATCTCATATGCATACGTAGATACTGTACTCTATATCATCGACTGCATCCTTATGTAATACATGTATCACTAGCCACTTTAACTATGCCACTTGGTTTACATACTCATCTCATATGAATATACTGTACTCGATATCATCTACTGTATCTTGCCTATGCTGCTCTGTACCATCACTCATTCATATATCCTTATGTACATATTCTTTATCCCCTTACACTGTGTATAAGACAGTAGTTTTTTTTTTGGAATTGTTAGTTAGATTACTTGTTGGTTATTACTGCATTGTCGGAACTAGAAGCACAAGCATTTCGCTACACTCGCATTAACATCTGCTAACCATGTGTATGTGACAAATAAAATTGGATTTGATTTGATTTGATTTAAGCATCAGCCCTATCCCTTTAAGCACCAGCGGTATCCCTTTAAGCACCAGCCCTATCCCTTTAAGCACCGGCAGTATCCCTTTAAGCACCGGCGGTATCCCTTTAAGCACTGGCGGTATCCCTTTAAGCACCAGCCCTATCCCTTTAAGCACCGGCGGTATCCCTTTAAGCACCGGCGGTATCCCTTTAAGCACCGGCGGTATCCCTTTAAGCACCAGCAGCACCTCTGAGGGACAAGGGTAACTTCATGTCTATAGGCTTAAAATAGACCTTTTACCCCTTGGTGTTAAACCTTAGTATTGTGAAAGTAGCTCACATTTGTTGTGGTGAAAAACAGAAAGATTAATTAATTAGTTCTTACAATGTTTGAGTCTGTGCACTATGCACACGGAAACCTCTGATTTGAGATTTGCACCTGGACAGGATCCTCTGTAAAACCTCAGAGTTCAAGCGATTAAGACTTCATATCTAGGTCATTTTTCTCAGCTTGAAGTGTATCTACCTCATTAGGCCCCATGAAGAGAACAGGTGCCATAAAACACACATATGAACCAGACCTGGGTTCAAATACTATTCTAAATCATTTCATCATTTCAAATATGTTGCCTGGTCTCTATTAAGCTTACCTGACGCAATGGGACCAATATAATAGTCCCAAAAGTACAATCCCCCCCTTTTTATAAGGTATTAAATAAGATATCAAACAGTATTTGAACCCAGGTCTGAATCTTGTAGTCACCTGGCACTGATCACCATTGACTATACATTGCTTCCTCTGCCCTTAATCCATACTATCTCATGACTCTTTTATCCTTCAAAAGAAAGTATTCCACTCGCCGCTTGACATGGGCCACTCTGGACAGACGGAGTTACTTACTTATCCAGTAGCTTTCTTAATGCTTAAATCTTAATCCCAGGCTTCTATTTAATAACTGTGGCCAAACGTCCAAACGCCTTGGCTTATCCCCTCTCTGACAGGCCCTAGGAGGACCCTTGACCTTGTGTCTGATTGGCCAGAGCTTAGTGGGTTCAGAGAGCCGCGGAGGTTAGAGAGGTGTTGGTCGGTTTTGCACCGCTGGTCACAGTGGCAGAAAGGCCTTATTAGCCTGTTATTAACCTGACCCCTGAGTCTAACTCTGAGCAGCCATGGAGGAAGTAGGTCAATGTCAAGATAAGACCCTTTCATATTAACCCTTCACTTCCTTTAGTGTAGCGCCATGGTGGTTGTGGTCATCAGAATATCACTCTATTTCTATGGTTGTAGCGCCAGAGTTGAGGATTTGGTAGGTAGACTGAGAAAAGGCTGTGTGATATTAACCATTGATCTCCCTCTAGCAGAGGAGTGCTAGTGTTAGCCTAGTAGCATAGTGGTTGCCAACATACGGTGGTGGATTTGGTAGGTAGACTGAGAAAAGACCGTGTGATATTAACCATTGATCTCCCTCTAGCAGAGGAGTGCTAGTGTTAGCCTAGTAGCATAGTGGTTGCCAACATACGGTGGTGGATTTGGTAGGTAGACTGAGAAAAGGCCGTGTGATATTAACCATTGATCTCCCTCTAGCAGAGGAGTGCTAGTGTTAGCCTAGTAGCATAGTGGTTGCCAAACATACGGTGGTGGATTTGGTAGGTAGACTGAGAAAAGACCGTGTCTTAACCATTGATCTCCCTCTAAGGTGCTAGTGTTAGCCTAAGCATAGTGGTTGCCAATACGGTGGTGGATTTGGTTAGACTGTGTGATATTAACCACTGATCTCCCTCTAGCAGAGGAGTGCTAGTGTTAGCCTAGTAGCATAGTGGTTGCCAACATACGGTGGTGGATTTGGTAGGTAGACTGAGAAAAGGCCGTGTGATATTAACCATTGATCTCCCTCTAGCAGAGGAGTGCTAGTGTTAGCCTAGTAGCATAGTGGTTGCCAACATACGGTGGTGGATTTGGTAGGTAGACTGAGAAAAGACCGTGTGATATTAACCATTGATCTCCCTCTAAGAGGAGTGCTTGTTAGCCTAGTAGCATAGTGGTTGCCAACATACGGTGGTGGATTTGGTAGGTAGACTGAAAAGGCTGTGTGAATTAACCATTGATCTCCCTCTAGCAGAGGAGTGCTAGTGTTAGCCTAGTAGCATAGTGGTTGCCAACATACGGTGGTGGATTTGGTAGGTAGACTGAGAAAAGACCGTGTGATATTAACCATTGATCTCCCTCTAGCAGAGGAGTGCTAGTGTTAGCCTAGTAGCATAGTGGTTGCCAACATGGTGGTGGATTTGGTAGGTAGACTGAGAAAAGGCTGTGTGATATTAACTATTGATCTCCCTCTCACTAGGCTTTAGCAGAGGAGTGCTAGTGTTAGCCTATAGCATAGTGGTTGCCAACATACGGTGGTTTTGCCTGGCTGAGGGAGATCTCCCTCTAAGAGGAGTGCTGTGGGGTTCTGTGGTTGTGGATTGGTGATTTGGGGTCCGTGTCAGAATGAAAAACCCTGGTGGGGGTTTTTGAAATGGGGCTCTAAATTCAATGTATTATTATGTGTTATTCATATCATTATTATCCACTCTTGTAGCATGATGGTTGCAGCACCAGAGTCAATTTGGTAGATTAATGCGGAGAAAAGACCCTTCGGATATGAACCCCTACATAACAGAACACTAAGGAAAGGAGGGCAGAACCAATCCTCTGAGGGGTGACAGAGAACCTGTGAGAGGAGGCTAACTAAAGAAATAAACTCTCACTAGGCTTTATGGAGGACAAGAGCATGGAGCATCTGGTTCATTTATACAATGAGCCTAGGGTTTTGCCTGGCTGAGGGAGAAAGGAGCTGTGGGGTTCTGCTATGTGACTGGGGAAATGAAAACACTGGAGGGAGGAGATGGGGCCACTTCCTCAAACCCACATGTCAACATGGCACGGCCGGGCCATAACCGAGACACAACAGGGCCAGGGACAAACCACACTCCGCCCACATGTCAAGCCTGGATGTCAATGACGGTGGATTGAATTGAACTGATACCAACTAGTGGATTTTTGGGGGGATTGATTCAATTGGATCAGGGCCACTTGTTCACAAATCACACACACACACACACACACACACACACACACACAACACACACACACACACACACACACACACACACACACACACACACACACACACACACACACACACACACACACACACACACACACACACACACACACACCAGAACCCGCCACCCTCCCACCCCAGCCATCCCCCAAATGTATAGTATAGTAGCCATGGAGTCCCAGTTTGACATAGGAGCCCCTAGCACCTAACGGTGTCTATCCTTGACCATGCTCATGTTTCTGACAGCTCCGGCTAAAAATACAGGAAGCATTCATCATGTTTGTCTTTGCCTGCCCCAAATTCCACCACGCTTGATGAGTGCGCATGTGGCCAATTGATAGACAAGATGAGCCAGCTAACTTCAAAATAAGATTTGAGTGTTTGGTTAAGTGTATTTTCATTTAGCCTGAGTGGAAATATCAAACACCTCTTGAGCATCTTTGAAATGTAAAAGGGAAGTGCAATGACTGTTGACTTTCGTCCGTTACTGTACCTATAACGTACAGTGCACATAAACTAAATGCTACATGGCACATTAGTCACACCTCAGTCCATCACATAAAGTATAATAATCACTTATCAAGGGAGAAACTTGATTTATAAAACCTGTATACCTTTCTGCTCATATCTCCTCAAACCCACAGAATCTGAAGGAGTGTTTCTGTTCAGAAAGCCACGTGTTCCTAGGCAGGCTGCCCAGTTTACACAGAGCTGATATTGAGCTTAGTGAGCCTGTATTGTGTGTCAGATAGGATTATCGTATGAACATAGTCAGCAACAAAAAGACTATCGCTCTGGCATCCAGACTGGCAGCCTATCTGACAGCTTCTGGTTTCAGCTCTGACACTGTTACCCTCAAGACATGTAATAATGCTATTTTATCTTGAGCATTGCATAGAAATACAATTTCTAACATGGTGTACTTTGTCTGATGTCAATTGGAAAAAAAGAGCTGAGGTAAAGTCTTCCCTAACCATGTCTCCATTTCCCAGACCTGATAGAGATACGTTGTGACACCATGACATCGCTGTGACGCTGTACATACATCATGTTATACATAGACGCACAGCCAGTGGAGGGGACCTCAAAGCCCTGGCTGTGTGATATCTGAGCCTTTGAAAACGCTATGACAACTATGACAAAGGCAATGTCGTCATCATCCATATATTTTGTGTGTCGTCCAAGAGAGTTGGCTGGCAGGCAGGCCTCAAAAACAAAATCAGCACCTGCTACAATGATGATACAAGCACACAAACATACCCTTTAAAAAATGACAAGGTGATATCATTACAATCTGAGCTGTCTGTGTATAATCAATTACACTAATATCACATTCCATCCCCCAGGTGGACATGATCAGAGCCATAGACATGACCGTGAGATAGGGGGCTTCAGATCCGGCCGGTGTGACACTTCAGTCAGCCATTCTCTCTCTCGCTCTCGCTCTCTCTCTCGCTCTCTCTCTCGCTCTGTGTCTCAGAGAACTCCTGCCAGAGCTTCAGATTCCGGAAAAAGAAGCTGAGTGACAGCTGTGCCCTCCCACCCCATCTCTCTGTCCCTATGTTGGCTTTGTCCCTCCAGGATGAACAAGGGACAGCAGGCCACTCTCTGGGTGGCCCACAGCCCACTGCTCTGGCATGTCTCTCTGCCTCCCTCCCTGCCTGCTTTCCTTTCTCAAACTCAGAGGAGGGAATCCTCTTCTGGCTCCTTTTGTGAATCCTGTCAGATACCGTGTCCAGACCTGGCATGGAATCCAACCACACCAGACACGGATCCAGTGGTGTGTTGTCAAGCACACTATACACTTTCTGCTTTCCATTAGAGAAGGTCACATCAATAGCACTGATTCAGATAAACCTAAAGTGAAACTGAGTGGTAGCCTTTCAGTGTTTGTATAAAACTCAATTTCAAATGATATATAGACTGATTAGTGCTCAGCGCTGCTGCCTATTTAAATGAACTGAGGCATCTTGCAGAAGTGGAGAGGGACGCCTTTCTTGGTATTTATGAGAGCAATACCGTGGATAGAGTATGTAAGGCTAAGTAATGGCCACATTCCCTCTGAACCAGGTGTCCCTGCTGGTTCTGATGTCTCTAACTGATTTACGAACTCATTTATTACAATCTTTACAACTAACATATCAACCACACTCCCAGCTCACATTTCTTTTGCGTTTCAAACTGACAATAATACTAGTTCTCACCATCAGATTAAATGTTTTATAGAAGACGTAGGCATTTTGAAAAGCCCCTGTTTCAGGCTCTTAATAAATTTGTCCTTAGAGTGATTTATTAATGCTAGGCTAATCGTTTGAGTAAGCAGTAAGCACAGCCAGTATATCACAGCCACTGCTAAGTGTTGGTTCCTGGACATTTTTCATGTTCTTAGACCTGAGTGAGAAGACCAGATGTTTTCCAGGTATGGAGCTCCCTACGGTGCATCCATCTTTGGATAACTAACTCACATGGTAGCTAGCTAGCTTGCCCCCCTATGCTCCAACAACATGTAACTTTAGTGGCTAACAGGTCAAATGAATTTACCACTGTCATTTTAATGACCTGTCAGGGGATTTGCCAAGATTCTCAAGATGGTCTCCTGTGAGCCTCGATGACTAAGGATATAATGGAGACATCAGTTAGGTTCATTCCGATTCCAAACATGTTTGATTGTATCTCCTGACTGTACATCAGAGGAGGCTGGTGGGGGAGCTATAGGAGGACGGACTCATTGTAATGGCTAAAGTGGCATAAATGGAACGAAGTCAAACGTGGTTTCCATATGTTTGATACCGTTCCATTATTCCATTCCAGCCATTACAATGAGCCTGTCCGCCATTGCTAACTACCAGCACCTTAGCTAACTAGGTCCCATTGTTGCAAAGAGTTATGGGATATTAGATACCCTTGTTTTAACCTTTGTCATCTTCAACCTCGACCATGGTCAGCAATCCATCCATAAAGCAACCAGCAGCCCTACAGAAAACCCCCCTAGTGTCTTTTCATTCCACCTTCTTCATCAGGTCATCAGGTCCTATTTACATTGCTACAGTATTCATAGCCATACATAGATATACTTAGGATGGTGGGTGGGACTCAAGAGGAGGGGGGGGATATCATTGGTCAGAATGAGGTTTTGACAGCCAAGAGAATGATGCAAGGGTGAGCAACAGAAAGCGGAGCCCATGTAAGTATATCCCCGCTGAGTGACAGGAATGAGGACCATGATTATTACATTTCCTCATTCCTCTTTTTATTTATACTGGGTCACATTGCACTCTGCGACATGGCCCGGTATAAACTTGCAGAAATTTACATTTTAGCAATTTAGCAGACTCCCTTATCCAGAGTGATTTGCAATCAACTAAAGTAGGCAAAACAACCACATATATACAAAAATAATAATGTTTTATTGTCACATACAGTACACCGGATAGGTGCAGTGAACTGTGTTGTTTTCACAGGAGGCTGGTGAGGGGAGGACGGCTCATATTGGGGAGGACAGCTCATATTAATGGCTGGAATGGGATCAAACACATGGAAACCATTTGTCTGATGAGTTAGATACCATTCCATTTGTTCCGTTACAGCCATTACTATGAGCCCGTCCTCCCCAATTAAGGTGCCACCAACCTCCTGTGGTTGTTTTACAGGGTCAGGGTAGTACGGCGTCCCTGGAGCAAATAAGGGTTAGGTACCTTGCACAAGGGCACATCGCTAGATTTTTCACCTTGTCAGCTCAGGAATTCAAACCAGCGACCTTTGGGTTTCTAGCCCAACACTCTAACCGCTCGGCTACCTATGGCCCTTATTATTACAGTCCCTACAGCCAAAACCATCAACAACACCTGTGTGAACATAGATTTCACATGTGGTCAGAATTTCTATACAATATATTCAATTACAACAGCTTTCTCTTTTTTTAACGTTGGCGCTACAGTACAGAAAGTATATTCTCAAATGCCAGTGTGCTCAACTCAGTTTCCTCTGGGCCATTCCGAAGATCCCATGGTTGGGATTTTGGATTTGAAGAGCCAGGCAAATTAATAGATCCTATTGGCCACTGCCATGCACTGTAAAATAACACTGACTCCAGAACAGTGACCTGATCTGGGTCGGAAAGGCAGTATGCCGCACATCACAAGGTGACAGAGAGACTGGGTCACCCCCCAATGGTGCCACTGGCGCTTATTGCATCATTTTGGAAAAAACGAACCTAACTGTCCCATGGCAACTGGCCAAAATGAATCATTTAATCATATACATACACAACACTGAGTGTACAAAACATTGAGAACACCTGCTCTTTCCATGACACAGACTGACCAGGTAAATCCAGGTGAAAGCTATGATCCCTTATTGATGTCACTTGTTAAATCCACTTCAATCAGTGTAGATGAAGGGGAGGAGACAGGTTAATTAAGGATTTCTAGGACTAGAGACAATTGAGACATGGATTGTGTATCATTCAGAGGGTGAATGGGCAAGACAACATATTTAAGTGCCTTTGAATGGGGTATGGTACTAGGTGCCAGGCATACTGGTGTGTCAAGAACGGCACACTGCTGGGTTTTTCACACTCAACAGTTTCCCGTCTGTATCAAGAATGGTCCACCACCCAGAGGACATCCAGCCAACTGTGTGAAGCATTAGAGTCAGCATGGGCCAGTATCCTTGTGGAACGCTGTTCTGAGGGAAAGAGGGGTGCAACTCAATATTAGAAAGGTGTTCCTAATGTTTTGCACACTCAGTCTATATGCCATTTAGCAGACACTTTTATCCAAAGCTACTTACACTCATGCTTGCATACATTTAACGTATGGGTGATCCCGGGAATCGAACCCATTATCCTGGCATTGCAAGAGCCATGCTCTAATAACGGAGCTAAATGAAACGACTAAGTGGTGTCAAGATTCTTAGTGAGTTCTCACAGAACCTTTCAGACAGGGAAGGAGTGATAGAAGAGAGAGAGGAAAGGGAAGGTGCATTTGCTAAATGACTAAAATGTAAATATAAATGAAAGAGAGGATAGATACTGACATACAGATGTGGGATCTTAATTTGATCCCCCTGTTGCAGGATAACTTTTCTGTGATGTAGGACATTTAAAACATGTAGTGTACTTGCAGTTTGAAAAATGCTTCTGAAATTTGTAATTTACACTCTGAAATGTCAGACTTAATTTTCCCTTATGAAACATGTATCCACCCCAACAAAAATGTATATTAATTATGAAAATAATTTACATTTCCCGTTGCTGGAAGATTATTTTCCTGCTGTGGCAAACTGGCTCAAATTAAGACCCTACATCTGTGCAGAACAAGTGTGCAAGTGACACATCTTTAAACAGACAGCGAGAGAGTAGAATATAATGTAAAGTATAGAATATAAAGACAGTTTTAAAAGAAAGTATGGGGAGCAGCAGACAGCTTTGCCATATGGAAGCAGACATGAATAACCTCTAGGGGCCAGACATCATAACACCAACACTCTCCCAACCCCAATAAATCTATCTGCCCCGTGTCAGGAGGCAAGGAGAGAGCGAGAGAGAGGGAGAGGAAGAAGCCTCCGCCTCACAGTCACAGTATACATGTAGGTAGACCTTCGACTGGCACCAGGGGACAGTAAATCGTTGGCCGGCTGTTGACATGGCTGACAGGTTAGATCCGAACACACACTTAGGAAGTCATGGTGCCTGCTGTGTAAAATGGCCGCGACCCATAATTCCCCTCCTCTGACAAAGTGCCATTCTACCCCTCTGGAACAGAACAGGGGGCTGTAATGCAGTCAAACGTTCCTATCTGAGTATTGGCTTTGATCTCTGGGGGTTGTGAGTGGGGTCTGTGGGGGACTATGAAAGGGGATACTACCTGTCCTGGAACTCTCCCAGTCCCATACACCTGTCTACTAGGGTTCCAACTTCACTTCCAGGTATGTCTGTGTGTGTGGCAGGAGACGGGAGTCTTGAATCGCATAACACTATTACCTCTGCCACTGGTCTACTGTCATTCCCCATGCAGCAGGAGCCTGGAGTGAAAGGGGAAGCTACCAGATTATAAAACCGAGAATGATTCAACTCTATTCAACACAGGGAGGCTATTTTCAAGATACAACCAATTAGCATGACTATATATGTACATTTTTATCATCGCTATTACTATGAAAACTAAAACGGCACAACCTCCTCTTGCATAACGTATTAACCTTGGCAGAGTTTGCCTGGAAGCTAATATTCACTATCTACTCACTAGCCTATCATTTTCTTAATGAGCGCTCTTAAAGAAATCTGATGTAGACTTCCCATATATATCCAACTACCTGGATGAGTTTAAAACTCTGATGCAAGACTCTGTTCAGGAGGAGTGTAAATTGTTATCGTATTGTTACGCTGATTGGATCGTATTGTTACGCCGATTGGATTGTATTGTTATGCCGATTGGATCATATTGTTACGCTGATTGTATTGTGCTGATTGGATCGTATTGTTACGCTGATTGGATCGTGTTGTTACGCTGATTGGATCGTATTGTTACGCTTGATTGTATTGTATTGTTACGCTGATTGGATGGTATTGTTATGCTGATTGAATTGTATTGTTACGCTGACTGGATCGCATTGTTACGCTGATTGGATTGTATTGTTACGCTGATTGGATGGTATGTTACGCTGATTGTATTGTATTGTTTTGTTGTGCTGATTGTATTGTATTGTTGTGCTGATTGTATTGTATTGTATTGTTGTGCTGATTGTATTGTATTGTTGTGCTGATTGTATTGTATTGTTGTGCTGATTGTATTGTATTGTTGTGCTGATTGTAATGCATTGTTGTACTGATGGGATCGTATTGTTGTGCTGATTGTATGGATGACAGAAGAGGAGTAACCCCAACTGACACACTGAACTTCATTATTGGGATAGAGCTCAGAGGCTAATAATCATTGTGCCGTTAGACTAGTTTCTTTTGAAGAGGCTATATGGAAATTGAAAAATACATCTGGCCTTTTATGATAGAATGACACTGCCTTTCATCCAAGCACCTTGTCATAAACCTATTATCACACAGGGGTAGCCAACAATAACAAAAACAGTGTTGAGGAAACATTCAAAGGTGGCCATTTTGAGCGAGGCAGAATCCAGGTCAGGGCTTTGCTGTGTCTTTCAGCAGGATTAGGTGAAGGGACAGAGGGCTGACACTAGATCAATAATCAGTTATCTGTGTAGTGATGGTAATAATACCCCGTCCTCCTAACCCTAACTGTTCTAACCTGTTCTAACAACTCCTCCTTGAGTCCATCACTCAACGAAGAGGATCTCTCTACATGGCCATATGCCTGGAGATGAGGGAGTAGGTCTATACCTCAGCTCACTTTATCCATCAGAGTACCTTATAATCGCCCCTCAGAACAGAACCAGTGGGCTGGTTGGGTCCTTATGGGCCTCAAGGGGTAAGGTATTCCCTCATCAAATAATACATTAAGGCTTGAATGAAGGGAACCTGTCTGAGTTTGTCACTTATGATTCAGTCAGTCTGCTTATTGTTGTATAACATTGACATCAGTTTCTAAACAACCATTTCCAAAATGCATTTACATTTTTTAATTGCTACCCCTCAGGGCTGACTGATGATTTACACATTCCACCATCCATCGGATCTCCCCGAAGGGTGAAAAGTTAAACAGGCACTCCGCAGGGCCTCCCTCTGGGGTCCTGACTGAAAAAGGACAGCATATGATACCAGGACTTGGAATGTGGCCACTGTCCATTTCAAGAGACAAGACTTCCCGCAGTGTGGCAACTGCTGACCCCTTTCTTGAACAATGCAGAGACACTGGGAAGTCATCACTAATCCCCCCTCCTACCCCACATTTCAACTCTATATCTGACATGGTACAGATGTCTTCTTTTGTGATGATAAGCCCATAACCATATGTGTGAGGTGTATACTTTTATTTCAAAGTAGATTTGTTTAAGACTACTAAGAATCACTCTGTATGACCCTAAAAGGTTAAAGACAGCTGCAACTTTAGCCCACTGCAGTAAAAGTTTAAAGACAGCTGAAACTATCAATGTATCTGCAGGACTATTTCCTCAATGGAAACATGTTCATCTGAATGATGAAAGGATTCAACTCATTAATGACACTTCCGTATTCATTTTGGTGTGCAGCTAGAAAGTGTAAAAGGTGTGGTACCACATAGAGTAAAAGGCACATTTCACACCGTATCTGACTCAGCTGAACCCCCTCTCTCTTCTGGTCTCTCCCTTCAAAACACCCAGGACCAGAGCCACCGCCACCCTGCCTGGAGCCAGTACAGCCTGCCTGGACCCAGTTGAGCCTGCCTGGCTCTCCTTGTCAGAACCCCCTGGATCAACAGATGTGCTCACTTGCCCCAGGAAGTCCTGGGCTGTTGTAGTGTAGCCAGGGTGACACAGTTCGGCAAATCAAATCAAATCAAAGATTGCCCATTAATCACATATGCTGAATACAACAGGTTTAGACCTTACAGGTGAAATGCTTACTTACGAGCCCCTAACCAACAGTGCAGTTTCAAAAAAAGCAATAGATGACAACAGAGAGTGGCAGTGGTGTGGAGAGGGGTGGGGACAACAGAGAGTGGCAGTGGTATGGAGAGCGATGCAAATAGTCTGGGTATCCATTTGACTAGATGTTCAGGAGTCTTATGGCTTAGGGGTAAAAGCTGTTCAGAAGCCTCTTGGACCTAGACTTGGCGCTCCTACCACTGTTGTGCGGTAGCAGAGAGAACAGTCCATGACTAGGGTGGCTGGTATTTGATTTAGAGCCTTTCTCTGACACCGCCTGGTATAGATGTCCTGGATGGCAGGAAGCTTGGCCCCAGTGATGTACTGGGCCATTCGCACTACCCCTGTAGTGCCTTGCGGTCGGAGGCCGAGCAGTTGCCATACCAGGCAGTGATGCAACCAGTCAGGATGCTCTAGATGGTGCAGCTGTAGAACCTTTAGAGGATCTTATTACCCATGCCAAATCTTTTCAGTCTCCTGAGGGGGAATAGGTTTTGTCGTGCCCGCTTCACGACTGTCTTGGTGTGCTTGGACCATGTTAGTTTGTTGGTGATGTGGACACCAAGGAACCTGAAGCTCTCAACCTGCTCCACTGCAGCCCCGTCGATGAGAATGGGCGTGTGCCCAGTCCTCTTTTTCCTGTAGTCCACAATCATCCCCTTTGTCTTGAGGTATGCTAACGCTCTGAGATATGCTAACGCTTCATCACCACTTCACACATAAAGTTTATGCTAACAGTATGCTACGCTATATCACTACATTCCCCTCAAGGTGAGGGACGAGGGGAGAGCTTCATTCAAATGAATTCAGTCAGGGTCTCAACATACTATTCAGTCTCTACACTCAGTCACATAGGGTCCCCATTCAAAAATTTGGCTAGGGCTTTAAAACTATAATAAGTCTCTACACTCTCGCCCCCAACACCCACACTCCTGACCAACACCCAGGGGAAATACCCTGACCCCTCGCTCTTTCTCTTCTTACCCATAACGCATTATTTATGACATGTTGTTTCAATACAGCAATACAACTCTACAGGGAGACAATGCAGCCATTTGGACTATTTTCTATGTGAATTTTGCACACTTAGGGTGTAAATAGTATTCATTTTAAGGTATTGTTCATGGTCACTTCTGCTGCAGACATTTATTCTATAGAATCTAGAACGTCCAGCGGTGTTTCTCACACACATTAAGAAAACACAAAACTTTTAGGGGGAAATTCGCTGACCAACAGAATGATGTGTCAACTTGTTCATACATGCCAGTAACAGACTCAGGCAATTGTTGCCTTTTCATGCCTTTATTTGATGTTACTCGGTGTGTGTGTGTGTGTCTGTGTGTGGTGTGTGTCCTACCAGCCCTGACTCAGTGCTCTGCACATGTTAAACGTAGTCAGACAGAAACAAAGTCACATTAGACAGATGGCAGAGAGGTATAGAGCCAACCCTGCACCTGGTTCAGATGTGCTGGCTGGAATCTCAAACAGAACAGTGGGACAGACTACACTACAAACACAGGGGATTGTGGAGCTAATTGAAGCCCTTGTGTCCCCTTCCTGTTGTAGCCAGACCCTCAATTACAGACAGCCCTGAGAAAGAAATCCCTATTATCCATTAAGGCTATGGTCTGAGAGCGCCAGCCATTTATGGCCATCTGGAATTCAGCATGTTCTGCTTTAGCAGAGTAAGAGGACGTGTCCATCCAAAACAAATGGAAACTTTGGGAAGACACATGCATTAAAAAATATAAATAATTAATCAAATAAGTCTCAGTATTTCAGCATGTGTGGATCGGGACAGGACAGGAAATGTAATTCCTTGTTGTGCAATATCTTCAGATACTAGTTAACAACCTTTCTCCCACTCTGTTCTCACAGTCAATTCTCTGTCCTAACAGGAGTGTTCATTACTGGGCGTGAACACTGACATGAAGATGAAAGGGTTAACTTAGGGGTTAAACGTGGTGAAAACAACAAGAGGAATTGACCAAAAGGCCAAGACACATAAACCCTCCGTGGCCATCAAACACGGTGATGATGATGATGATGATGATATTGTGCTAGCTAGCTAGTCCTCAATCCAGCATAAATATAGCCCAAACCTTTCTTACAGTGTGTCATGGAGGGATGAATTTCAAAACCTCAGAATGTGTTAAGCATTTACAGCTGATGTTAAAATAGCAAAGCATGTCCCCATCCCCTTTGCTTTGCATTCGCTATATATATATCCGTGATGCAGTTAAACTAGGTCCACAATGGTACTTTGGACGAAGTGAACCATAACAAAGCGCAAACGAATATCCAACAACTGATTTGTTTCAAAACTCCACAGTCTGTGTGTGATACACAAATGTGTAGAATATGTAGAATATACTTTGAAACCAAAAACCTATTTTATGATAAACATGCTTTACTCCAATAGTTGAAATCTACCGACAATACCATAGAAAAGCTACGTTATACAAACACTAACATCATAATCATGCATATGAATTACTGCATACTGAAAACACCAATAGGATTGTCACGATAGAAATGCAACCTGTGTGGATAGTTATGAAATCCAATAAGGTACGGTTCATATGACATCGGACCAAACGTTAATTTCTAGGGGAATATAAATACACACAGCTACTGAAATCCAAAGCCTTCCAAGCAAAGGATCCCTAGAGAAGGTAAGGAATGGATCTGGCATATCAGATGGTAATGACTAGTCTATTTTCTATTTTCTAATGACTAGTCTATTTTCTATTTTCTGATGACTAGTCAAACAGAAAATAGAATCCAAAAAAATAGAAGCACTTCAAACGATTCCATGAGAATTCTGGATTGTGAAGCAAAACTTGCTAACTTCACTATGAAATAGTTACGTTTCTGTTCCACTAACCTAGAGAAGCAATGAAGCAGGTTAACAGTCACCTTGATCATTACAAAACTGCTGTTCAAAATTAGTAGTTTCCTCTACACACAGGGTCAAAAGCTCATGCTATTCTCACTTATCTAGGATCGATTTCCATAAAAACGGACATATGGTTTGATGAATACTTGGAATGCCTTGGAGGTATTGAAGGTGGCAAATTTGGTTTCATGCTATCACTTCAAACACTGAAGCAAACCCAAGACAAAAACCACAAAGGAAAACCCCCATTGTTCATGATACAATAAAGTTCAGAGCTTTTTTAATTGCCGGGCGTTCCATCCCTTTCACTCCTAACACACCCAGGGACACTGTTCGGCCCATGTCCCCACTGACCTCATCCACCCCTTCTTTAAACCTGCCACCCTCAGCAGTGGGGCGAGGAGAGAGAAGGGGCTCTGTGCTAGCTGTCAGTCATGGCGGACTGCGTTTAAGTCTTTGTGATGCAAACACTTTGGAGATTGACAGAGAGCAGGAAGATTCAATCTCAAAGAGACATTCAATCTTAAAAGAAGGCTGAAGCCGAAAAGAATGCCTACAGGCCATGTGATATAAGTCTGCAGTAACGGGACACAACAACGTCAATGAGCATGAGGTTCAAATATTAAAAAAGAGGGTCTTACCTTTATCCTCAACTGTGAAGTAGAAGATATCACTTGTGGCATTGCTACCATCAAGCAGCACGTAGCAAATCTTCATTTCATCGATATCAGCTGATGACATGAAAGGGTGAATTGGAAATGTAAGGAGGAGAATCTCTACATTCTTTAGAACATCTGAGATGATTACTCCACTTTCTACTGAAGGTTACTTACAGCCCTCAGGCATCACTTTAGATTATGTCAAAGACAAAGGCATTACAATACTGATTCTGGAGTGTGAATACTGGTCTTTTTTAATTTTTTTAATTTTACCTTTATTTTACTAGGCAAGTCAGTTAGTCTTACTGATATTGTAAACATAATTTTCCCAAAGTACAGAACTTCAATCAATTTAAAATAAAATGAAAAAAAAGTAAATTTGTCAGATTTTAATTGTTTTGAATGTTTGTTCACTTTTTCCTCAATTGTGTTTTTAATTTGTATATATGTCATATTAAATGCTAGTCTTACCTTGTGTGAAGGCCTTGATGCTGTCATTGCCCAGGGCGGTGTTCATGATGAAGCCATGCTGTGGGGCCTCGGCCACGGAGTACTTGAGGACTTTGTGAGGACTGTCTCGATCCTCAGACTTCAGGGCCTTGCTGGTGATTAGGAAGCCAAGGTGGCCGCTATGCAGAACCCTTAGGGACGGGGCAGCCTTGTTGACCACGATCTGGGGGACCCCATTGTCAATAGTGCTGATGTGAATGGTCATCATCTGAGGCTTACGTGTCTCGTACACGGTATCAGGGAATACATAGAAGTCGTTGTGTGTGCCGTCGGTGACGGTGAACGAGAAGCTATCCTCGTTGGACTCGGTGCCATCATGCTTGTAGGTGATGAGGTTCTCGCTCAGGTCCTGCTTGGTGAAGGTGTTGATTGGCTGGGTGCCGTTGAACAGCAACTGGCCATGAACCGGCACCTGGGTGACCACAAAGCGCAGCAGGTTGTCTGGGGTGTCACGGTCCTCCACCGTCAACTCGAATGGGGTGATGAGCTTGTTTTCGCCCTCTCCCAACAGCAGCTTATGGACGCTCAGGACAGGTTTCTTGTTGTCCACGTCCGTGATGGACACTCTGAAGGTGCGGAAGACCGGGTTGTAGCCGTCCGTCACCTCGAACTCAAAGCTATCCATCTTCATTTCATCGTCTGAGGTGTGGATGTAGTAGATCTTGTTGCCGGCCAGCTGCAGCTGGGTGAAGGTGGAGATGGGCACACCTGGGAGGTCAGTGCATTCAAGGTGGCCTCTGCTAGGGGCACGTGTGATGCTAAAGCTGAGGAACTCATCTGGGCTGTTGATGTCAGTGGTGCTGAGCAAGTCAGTGGTGAGAGTCACTTTGCCCCCTTCTTTTAGGGTCACGCCTTTGTTGATGACATCGGGGAAAACCATGTCGATGCTTCCGATGTTGATGTAGAAGTATCGGTCGATAAGGGGGTTAATGCCATCGGTAACGTCGAACTTAAGCAGGTCACGTACACCCTCCTGGCCCGTATGCACATACTGGATCAGGTTTTTGTCGACTTCGTCTTGGGTGAAGTTCATGTCGAGGGTGATGTTGCCCACAACGTGTCCGAACTTGGTGATACGCTGGAGATAGCCTTGGCTTGGGCCGTAGCGCACAACGTAGATGAGCTCTTTGTCTTCCGAGTCCAGATCAGTAGCCTTCATGACCCTGTTGTTGATTATTTTTGTTTCTCCGATCTCAACCTCCAGTCCATCATTGATGGCCATTCTCGGTGTCTCGTCATCGACAGGAATCACCATGATGAGAATCTTCTTCTCCACTGTGTGTTTCCCGTCTGTGAGCCTAACTTCGAAACTGTCTTCTTTGGTCTCTGAGTCGTCATGTTCGTAGATGATGTTGGAGGCCTCATTGATCTGTTCCAAGGAGAACCTGACAACAGTGACTGTGCCCGTTGTAAGCTGCTGAACTATCTTGCCATGCTTGGGGTTCTTTATGATCTCAAACTCCAGTTCATCCCCTGGAATGTCTGCATCGGCCGCATTCAGGATGGGTGTGTCGATGACCAGACTCATGCCCTCCATCACGACAAACTCACGGATAAAGATCTCTGGTTTCTCATCATTGGCAGGGATGATGACGATGGGGAAAAAGTGGCGATCAGAGAAGTTGATGCCGTCGGAGCAACGGAAGGTGAACCTGTCTTCCACAGGCTCCACACCTTTGTGGATGCTCTGGACATAGTAGATATGACCGAGGAAGACATCTTTGAAGCTGAAGGCGGTGATGGCGTTGCCTGCTCTGGACTTCTCAGAACCTGAAGCTGGGGAGATATTCTCCACGTACCCGGATGTTGATTGGACAATAACGGTGCACAGGATGTCATTGTTGTCTGTGTCCATATCCTCAGTCATAACGTGATCCAGAGTAATGACGTTCTTCTCCCCTTCTATCACCACAAACTGCTCCCCGACGCTGACAATGGGTGGGATGCTGTCGACAGGCAGGATGGTGACGAGCACCCGGACTCCTTGGACCTTGTTTCCCCCGACGACCCATTCATCGGACATGTCGGAGATGGTGAGGTTGAAGGAGTCATGCTCTTTGAAGGAGCCGATCTCACCACTAGTGTGGGCATACATCACCACGCCGTTGATGATGTCCTGTTGGGTGAACCTCTCGGCGCGGGCACCGCTCACCAGGATCTCACCGAGCCTGGGGGGCTCCTCAACGATGAAGGTCAACATGAGGTCGTCGGTGTCTTCGTCACGGCCCTGGATGACGTTGCTGGTAATTTCAGTTGCCCCATTCTCCAGGACATCGATGGATGCCCCTAGAAGGCCAGCAGGGAGCATGATGGTGGGGGTCTTGTCATCAACTGGGTTAATGGAGATCTTGATGATGATTGGTACCTCATGGAAGCCGTCGCTGACGTCACACTTGATAACGTCACTGAGGCTTTCCTCCCCGCCATGGATGTAGGCAATATGGCCATTTTCGATGTCCTCCAGGACAAATGTCTCACTGTTCGACATATCGATCCCTAAATACTGCAACTGCCCATAGCGAGGAATCTGGGTCACAGTGAATAGAATATTTTCATATTCTGTGTCCTGGTCGGTGGCATCGAGCTCCTTCTTAGTGATGATGTACGTGCTTCTCTCCTGGCAAGTGAAACCAGTGTTGGTGATAAAGGGAGGTTTGTTGTCAACGGGCTGTAAGAAAATAGTGAATAGTCCATCTACTGTATTCCCAGCAGTATCCTCCACAATGAATGTGAACTGAAGGACTTTTGGAGTGATGCCCAGTTCCTGGTCTGGGGGCTTGTAGGCCACTTTGTGGTGGTTGACCTGCGCCTGCGTGAACTCACTGATCACAGAGTCGGGACTGTCAGTCAGAACAATGTCACCCAGGGGGGCCGGGTTGTTCTCATCTGTGTCAGTGGGGGACTTGGTGACGGTATATTTCAGATCCCTGTCATCCGAGTCCAAATCTGTGTAACGCAAAAACGTCTTCTTGAAGTGAGTCAGCTCATACTCTTGCACTGTCATGTGAAGCGTGGTCCCTGGGTAGATCTCTGGTGGGAGGTCATCCACCGGGTGGATTTTAATGGTGAAGGTATGCTCACCGGACTGGTTTGGTGGGTTATTGTCATCTTGGACGCGGAACACAAACTGATCCATCACAGTGGTGGTGCTGTGAGGCCCAATGTGGCGGTAGAAGAGCTTCCCATCTAGAATGTCCTGCTGGAAACATTCGGTCACCACCTGTTCAAACATCTCATCTGTCTCACTGAACTTCCAGAGAGAGGGGTTAGAGGGAGGCTCCACTTGTCTGAGGATAAGCTCCCCTACAGTGGAGTATGGGGCCTCAAGGATGAATTTAATGGTAGAATCCTCTGAGTCTATGTCTGTGGCGCTCAGAATGAAGGGGGAAATCTGCATGATTTCATTCTTGAAAAGCACCAGGCCGGTGTTTGCATTGATAATAGGGGGTTCATCGTCAGTGGGGGCTATAGTGATAGGGAACAAAAACTCGACCTCATTGCTGCCATCAGTCATTCTAAAAATGATGTTGTCGCTGTAGGTGTCGCTGCCGTCGTGCTGGTAAACCACGATGCCGGCATCTAAATCGGCCGGTGTGAAGAATTTCCTGCGCGCGCCGAGCACCGTCAGCTCGCCGTGCTTCAAGCCGTCCACCACTGTGATTTTCACATTGTCCAGGTTATCTTCATCACTGATCTCTAAGTTGTGAGAGCTGGAGAGAGTTCTGGACTGGCCCTCAAACAAAAGCTGCCCTATGTTCTTGGTTGCTACGGGAGCAAGAGTATTCATAGGCTTCACCACAATCATAAAGGCAAACGTATCAGAGACGGCGCCCTCTGTATCTACAATTTCAAACTCGAGCTGGAAAATCCTCTCTACTTCTGAATCCTCGGATGGAGGCTTATAGGCTATCTTCAAATCTTTAATGTCTCTCTGGTAGAACGAGGTGATGGGGAGGTTCTGATCATCTGTACTGATGATGTAGCCTTGCTGATGGTCCAGGGGGGACGTAATGTTAAATATTAAGTCATCTGGATCAGATTCAACATCCTCGGCAGCCAACATATCACTGGTGATAGCTGTCATCACAAACTGATCAATCTCCATCATCATCATAGAAACAAAACTAGGCTTAGGAGGGGTGTTCTCTGTACCCTCTCTGATTCTAACCATGATCTGGAAATGCTCCTGCATAATGGTGTTTCCCTCATTATCCTGCAGCTCTACCAACATGGGGATATAATCTCTGTTAGGAGAGTTGGTGGTGGATGTGTGCTTGTAGCGAATGCCTTGCTTAAGAAACTCATCACAGTCCATCATCTGGCCATTAGTGGAATTATTTAAAAGGGTGCCATACCTGGGGAGACCGCCGGCGCCGACCAGCGTGGCGACCTTGCACTGAGTGACACCATCCTCAAAGGAAAAGTCCAGGCCCTTTTTGTCGATGGGGTTGCTGTTGCCGTTGAGCTTGTCCACAGCCAGGGGCATGTTCCTGGTGAGGACCTCCAGCTGCTGGAAGACCACCTCCACCTCCAGCATGAAGGGGATGACCACCGTGTCCGTCTGGGAGTCGTAGCGTAGCTGCAGCTTCACCCTGTCTTTACTGGGGCTCCGGGAACCAAAATGAGTGTATTTCACCTCATCACCGCCAAACGCACAGGGAACTTCTTAGGGCTAAGCATTCCGGGTTTTTGGGCCAGTGGGTCATTCTCCAGGACCGTGATGGAGCAACGGTCTCCGGGCTGCACCTCAGTCACCAGGTCATTGACAGCGTCCAGGTACACAGACTTCCCGAAGGGAACACGGAGGCCATTGTTGGCCACAATGATGCTGTCAGCATGATGTCCTTGTCGTTGTCGGTAAAGGAAAGCCGAATCAAATTGGTGGGGCTCCGCGTCCACAGAGGAAAAGCAAAAGACAAGAGTGAAAAGCACAAAGAGGCATCTCAACAAACGTGCCTGCCCTTTACAAAGTCCTGTCCTTTGCAGACAACCAGCCATGTCCACTGCCAGTTGCCCTGCCACTTTGTATAACTCAGCAGAAATAAATGTCCTTCAAATCAAATCTCTCCAGAGAAGAAAAAAGATGAGAAAAAGTAAACCCCACTCTGGCAGTTGAAAAGTTGAAGCTTGGGTCTCTGGTTCTCTCTCTCTCTGCTCCCTCTTTCTCTCTCTCTGTCCACTCACACTCACACAGGAAAAGTGTAGTTGATCTTATGGTGCAGGTAATACTGAAGCAGGAGACAGTGACAGCGCCCCCAGACTCCTCCCTCTGACAACACGGAGAGAATGCCTCCCGCCCCCAACAGCTAATTTAAGAAAACACATTGGACAGCCCCTCCAGTACCCTTGCCTATTCCCCCCCCCTTGCCTATCCCCTCCCTCCCCCCCTTGCCTCTCTTCCCCCTCTGCCTATCCCCTTCCTCCCGCTCTCTTCCCCCCCTGCCTATCCCCTCCCAGCTTCCCTCCTCCTCTTTTCCCCCCCCAGCCTTCCCTGTCTCAGCCCCCATCCTCCTCTGCCCCCAACAAACTACCTAACCCCCCCCTCCAAAAGAAACCTAAATCATCAGTTGAAGATCTCCAAAAATTCTGTGTCCAGGTTTTCAAGACAACACATGCAGAATTGGCTTTAATGTGTGTCAGGACCCAAAGTGGGCCCTGGGCATGTATGTGAGAGAAGGGTTATGAAAATAATCACACACTATTTCTTCTTAATTTGGGTTGATGAAGGACGATTTTGGTCACGGGAGGAACATCAAGTTCTCATTTGGGTCTCGAGCTGAAAAAGTTTAAGAACCCCTGGTCTAAACACATTGATAATAGACCTTACATAAAGACACAGTTTGGTTAATGCATATGTATTTTGAATGAGTCTTAGATTGAGGATGTGATGATTTTGTAGAGTATTACGTTAAATGTTTCAGATTCAAACACCAGTGCTGATTTAGAGGTTTGCTTTCATTGTGCATTAAGCATGATCAAACATTGAACAGGAGCGTTTGAAGTGCAAGGCAATGACACTGTGGAACACTGACGATAGTGCCCTCTATTGGGTCACCTGGTGCAGGATACACGAGCTACAGTTATTGAACTACATTCCAACCAAAATAGAAAACCCTAAAAAATCCCATTTAGTCAGTTAACATGATCAGTTAAATATGAAATGAAAAAAACTAAGTAATAAGAGTTTTAAAATATCACATACATAAAGTTTTCCTCAGAGTATTTTCATGGTCAGATATTATGAGGTATAGGTAGGCAGGTAACCTGCCCCATTAGTTTCGGAGACACTTTGAAGTCAACTCGGTGCTCTGATAGGCTATATCATCAGCGATCGCCATGGTAATTTCACATTGTGCTTCACATGAACAGTGGGGTCTTTCAGAAGGGCCAGGTCCAATGCTAATGAACCATGACATCTCTCTTATCATACGGTGGCCTGACAGACAGGCTACCAGAGAATACCCAAAGCCAAGGTCAGTAATGTAATGTCCTCTTCCTCCCCTCCACTCTATTCCTGTGTTCAGGGGCCCTGGTGTGTCATCATACCACAACCCCTCACACCTTGGGGTTAACAAGCTTCTATTCTATTTTTTGCTGCATGGGATGATATTTGATAAGGTTTAGAATATCATCATACAAAGCATTGATGTTTAATGCAGCAGAAAACACTACATAACATATGCACAAGGAAAACGTTGAAGTGTTGTTCCCAAGACATCCTATACAGTCAGAAAGACTTTCCACGTTACATTGTTTTATCCCTCATCAATATACACACAACACCCCACAATGACAAAGCAAAAACAGGTTTTTGCAAATGTATATATAAAAAAATAAGAATAATATTACATTTACATAAGTATTCAGACCCTTTATTCAGTACTTTGTTGAAGCACCTTTGGTAACGATTACAGCATCGAGTCTTCTTGGGTATGACGCTACAAATCAATCAAATAAAAAGTTATTAGTCACATGCGCCGAATACAACAGGTGTAGGTAGACCTTACAGGGAAATGCTTACTTATGAGCCCCTAACCAACAATGCAGTTTAAAAAAATACAGATAAGAAATAAAAGTAACAAGTAATTAAAGAGCAGTGGTAAAATAACAATAGTGTGAATATATACAGGGGGGTGCCGGTACAGAGTCAATGTGCGGGGTCACCGGTTAGTTGAGGTAATATGTACATGTAGGTAGAGTTATTAAAGTGACTATGCATAGATGATAACAGAGAGTAGCAGCAGTGTAAAAGAGGGGGAAAGGGGGGACCTAGGCACACCTGTATTTGGGGAGTTTCTCCATTCTACTCTGCAGATCCTCTCAAGCTCTGTCAAGTTGGATGGGGAGCTTCGCTGCACAGCTATTTTCAGGTCTCCCCAGAGATGTTCGATTGGGTTCAAGTTCGGGCTCTGGCTCTGGCTGGGGCATTCAAGGACATTCAGAGACTTGTCCCGAAGCCATTCCTGCGTTGTCTTGGCTGTGTGCTTCGGGTCGTGTTACTGTTGGAAGGTGAACCTTAACCCTAGTTTGAGGTCATGAGCACTCTGTAGCAGGTTTTGTTTTTATGAAGGACCTCTCTGTACTTTGCTCCGTTCATCTTTCCCTCAATCCTGACTAGTCTCCCAGTAGCTCCCACTGATAAACATCCCTACAGCATGATGCTGCCACCACCATGCTTCACCGTAGGGATGGTGCCAGGTTTCCTCCAGACTTGGAGTGGCTTCCGTCTGGCCACTCTACCATAAAGGCCTGATTGGTACAGTGCTGCAGAGATGGTTGTCCTTCTGGAAGGTTCTCCCATCTCCACAGAGGAACTCTGGAGCGACCTTCTACCCCGATTGCTCAGTTTGGCCCGGTGGCCAGCTCTAGGAAGAGTATTGGTGGTTCCAAACTTCTTCCGTATAAGAATGATGGCCACTGTGTTCTTGGGGACCTTCAATGCTGCAGACATGTTTTGGTACCCTTCCCCAAGACATGTGCCTCGACACAATCCTGTCTCGGCGCTCTACGGACAATTCCTTCGAACTCATGGCTTGGTTTTTGCTCTGACATGCACTGTCAACTGTGGTACCTTATATAAACAGGTGTGTGCCTTTCCAAATCATGTCCAATCAATTGAATTTACCCCAGGTGGACTCCAATTAAGTTTTAGAAACATCTCAGGGATGTTCAATGGAAACAGGATGCACCTGAGCTCAATTTCGAGTTTCATTTTTTTAATAGATTTGCTAAAAAAAATCGAAATACCTGTTTTCGCTATTGTGTGTAGATTGATGAGGAAAAACATTTATTTAATCCATTTTAGAATAAGTTTGTAATGTAACAAAATATTGAGTAAAGGAAGGAGTCGGAATACTTTCTGAATGCACTGAATGTAGTCCTCCATATGACCCCTGTGGAATATAAAATGAACTAAGGGAGAGGATTTTATTGGTAACTTGAGCCATGTTTTAACATGATCCTTCATCCCTGGGAAATAGACATGGACAACAGTAGAGATTGGAGGATCAGTTTACAAAATGGATGTTCAGCCTCTTAGTCCACTCAAACAGTACGCATTGACCTAACTCAACATCAACGCTCGCTTGAACAAAATACATTTTCAAATGCAACTGTCAACAGCAAAACAAAATGGCACCAGGTATACAGGCCTACAGGGCAAATATTGAACGGCGCAATAAGTTAAACAATGTGACATGTGTGACCTGGTCATGTGGCGGTTTATGATCTGTTCACGGGGTTGGTGCCCTTTAGGGTCAGGTCTCTGGGACACCCCGGCACCAAACTCCTCTCGGTCACACACTGAGAACCACCCAGCACCTGGCATCAGCTGGCCTAGCGGGATAGGTGGGGTGACAGTGACCCTGGGACACTGTCCTCAACCCCCAACAAACCCCTTCCTTTAATGACACTAGACTAGAAACAGCTTATATTACAATCAGACAGATACAGTAAGCAAAAAGCCATTTCAATCAATCAGTCAATCAATCTATAAATTACAATAACCAATCCTAGACCCCAAAGTCCAAGCAGAAGCTAAACCAAAGTGTCCAGGAAAAACTCCCAAGTATGAAGAACCCTAGAGAGGAACCAGGCTTTCCATATGTGTATGAGTAAATATCATATTTATGATTCTTGTCATAATTGTTTATAGCTAGGCTATATTACTGATGATTGGAAGTGACCTGCAGAATTCGATAGACCACGTCTCTACTGTAGTTAAAAAAGCACTGGATGACCTTTCCTATAAATGATTAGTAGAACGTCCAAATATATCCTTTGCGGTGGGCTGTCACCGGCATCAGATTTAAAGCCATGCAATGATGGAAACCCCCCTCCGAGGCCCATCCTCCCTGGATATGGAGAGATGGAGAGGAGTTGATCTCATCTCATGACGCGACACATGATCTAGGCATCTACGCCAGCAACCAGATCTTCAGCATTCTCACGTCAATGTCTTAGATTTTTTATGATTATTATATTTTTCATCTAAACTACGATTGGACGACAGTAAGCACCAGGGTTCGCTGGGTTCTCATGATGGTGGGTCACGATGACACAATATGACACAGAGAGACGTGTTGCGGTCCGATCGGGGATCCAGGGAGAATGTGAGAATGCACCCTCGGTATGGCGCGGCGCAAGGTCACGTTAAGATAAATATACTTAGTGACCTTTTATAGAGTAACGTGTATGATAGCTATTAAGCTATAATCATGGTGACGTTGGTCCACAGTTTCAATATTAAAAAATACAAGTCTTCTATACTTCTTTCTCTTTTATCATGATTACCAAGTATAGTCAAGGAGAATAAGGAATTATTATTGCAGAAACCCAAACTTACTGTTCTAGAAATGTAAGTGTAGCAATAATTTCTCATTCATTCAATCAACCACAGCTGGTACAAATGAAATACAGTTTCAAGTGATTCATATGGCTGTTCTGTCACTGAATCACTTTCTGGTGAAATGGACTCAATCTATAAATCTATTTAATACGGATAGGATGCACTGGACATAAATCTTCTGTACATTTTTATAATGTATTTTTTACCTTTATTTAACAAGGCAAGTCAGTTGAGAACAAATTCTTATTCATAATGACGGCCTACCCTGGCCGAACCCTCCACTAACCCACAAGACGCTGGGTCAATTGTTCGCCGCCCTATGGGACTCCCGATCATGGCCGGTTGTGCTACAGCCCGGGATCAAGCCCGGGTCTGTGGTGACGCCTGTAGCATTGCGATACAGTGTCTTAGAACTCTGCGCCACTCGGTCCCCCCCGGGATGAGATTTTTATAAGGGGGCCCATTGAACAACGCATGGGTGGGTGAACTCTGGGTGAGCTGCTGAACTTATACCTTAAATAACGCAGATAAAAATAAAAGGCTGTACTGTTTCTGGAGATGCCGCGTTTCGGACAACACTGCATGGCACTTAGCAACCTCCTCCCGTGACAAACGCCCCTTAACGTGTGCCGAATACCCAGCATGGCATGCATTCTGCATCTGGTCCTTTCATTACATCTCCTAAATAAGTACTGCATTACCTCCGCTCGTCTGGACAGTTATAGGAATGGAACGGTGGGTGTGTCCGAATGGTGTAACTATAGAAACAAACAAACCAAGCTTTTTATATAACTCTATAACCCCAATGGTAATTTACTTTATTTCTACGGTTTAAGAAAGTATTTCAGTTTCGCACCAAGCAGGATAGGGTTTCCTCTCTAGTTGTCATCCAACCCAGGCAGTACTGTAGTTCATTATGGACCATTAGATTGTTCCAGGGGTTAAATGCTAAGTAGAAATGCTAGCAGTGACTGCCAAAAGAGTTGTGCTGAGTGTGTGCTGCCTGTGGATGCTGCTAATAAGGGTCGTTAGCCTAGGATTAGCCTAGCATTAGCACAAGCCTAGCATTAGCCTAGAGATAGCATTAGCCATAGCTGTTGAGTCACAGTACAGTAACAGTATATAACACATGGCATAGTGCTGACTGACTCATTAGCTTGACTGTACTGTATCAATGGCCTAGTTGTGTGAGGTTTACCTTCTCTGTTCCCTTGGAGCCATGCTCTTAATGATGGCCTTTGGTAAACAGAGAGAGGTTGGGCAGGGGCCAGGGCATTCAGCTCCTGCTGCTGCCAGGGCTCACTTCACCATCCTGGGGACAGGCACACGATGACAGACCCTTAATGACCCATGATGGATGGAGAACAAAGCCGAAGTGTATTCTCAAATCCCCCTCTTTCCTCCCCTACTGTCTATGTCATGCTTGACTTTTGCAGCAGTTGTTCGTTCCACTAAGGTGAAGTCAAATTGAGGTCCAGGCAGAAGCTTACATGACTCATGCTTTCCGGTAATGTATATTTTCCCCATCTTCCAAATTTGAATTATTGCCATAGCCTTGTTCTGTCCAATGTTCTCTATATAGTATATATATAGTACCTATATAGTACTCTAAATACCCCAATTCATGTTGTTAAGATCCAAAGAATACAAGATACTAATCACTGACACCATTCAAGCAATGAGGGTTCGGAACTTTAAAGCCAATTATCTCAGAATCATCTTTTTGCAGATATAAACTTAAAGGGGATTTCTTACTTTAAACTCGGACAAAACAGAGATGCTAGTTCTAGGTCCCAAGAAACACAGAGATCTTCTGTTGGTTCTGACAATTAATCTTGACGGTTGTACAGTCGTCTCAAATAAAACTGTGAAGGACCTCGGCGTTACTCTTGAACCCTGATCTCTGTTTTGACGAACATAATCAAGAATATTTCAAGGACAGCTTTTTTTTTAAAAATCTCCGTAACACTGAAAGAAATCAGAAACTTTCTGTCAAAAGATTATGCAGAAACATGTATCCATGCTTTTATCACTTCTAGATTAGACGACGGCAATGCTCTACTTTCCAGCTACCTGGATAAAGCACTAAATTAACTTCAGTTATTGCTAAACATGGCTGATAGAATCTTGACTGGAACCTAAACATTTGAACATATTACTCTACTGCTAGCCTCTCTACTCTGGCTTCCTGTTAAGGCTAGGGCTGATTTCAAGGTTTTACTGCTAACCTACAAAGCATTACATGGGCCTGCTCCTACCTATTTTTCTGATTTGGTCCTGCCTGTACATACCTACATGTATGCTACGGTCACAAGACACAGGCCTCCTTACTGTCCCTTGAATTTCTAAGAAAACAGCTGGAGGCAGGGCTTTATAGAGCTCCATTTTTATGGAATGATCTGCCTATCCATGTAAAAGATGCAGACTAGGTCTCGACCTTTAAGTCTTTATTGAAGACTCATCTCTTCAGTAGGTCCTATGATTGAGTGTAGTCTGGCTCAGGAGTGTGAAGGTGAACTGAAAGGCACTGGAGCAACAAACTGCCCTTGCTGTCTCTGCCTGGCCGGTTCCCCTCTCTCCACTGGGATTCTCTGCCTCTAACCCTATTATGGGGGCTGAGTCACTGGCTTACTGGTGCTCTTCCATGCCATCCCTAGGAGGGGTGGGTCACTTGAGTGAGTTGAGTCACCGATGTGATCTTTCTGTCCGGATTGGCGCCCCCCTCGGGTTCGTGCCGTGGGCGAGATCTTCGTGGGCTATACTCGGCCTTGTCTCAGGGTAGTAAGTTGGTGGTTGAAGATATCTCTCTATTGGTATGGGGGCTGTGCTTTGGCAAAGTGGGTGGGGTTATATCCTGCCTAGTTGGCCCTTTCGGGGGTATCGTCGGACGGGGCCACAGTGTCTCCCGACCCCACCTGTGTCAGCCTCCAGTATTTATGCTGCAATAGTTTGTTTCGAGGGGCTAGGGTCAGTCTGTTATATCTAGAGCATTTCTCCTGTCTTATCCGGTGTCTTGTGTGAATTTAAGTATGCTCCCTTTAATTCTCTCTCTCTTTTTCTATCTTTCTCCTTCTCCTTCTTTCTCTCTGAGGACCTAAGCCCAAGGAACATGCCTCAAGACTACCTGGCCTGATGACTCCTTGCTGTCCCCAGTCCACCTGGTCGTGCTGCTGCTCCAGTTTCAACTGTTCTGCCTGCGGCTATGGAACCCTGACCTGTTCACCAGACGTGCTACCTTGTCCCGGACTTGCTGTTTTGGACTCTCTCTACCGCACCTGCTGTCTCTAACATGTCACATTTACTCTTGAGGTGCTGACCTGTTGCACCCTCTACAACCACTGTGATTATTATTATCTGACTCTGCTGGTCATCTATGAACATTTGAACATCTTGGCCGTGTTCTGTTATAATTTCCAACCGGCATAGCCAGAAAAGGACTGGCCATCCCTTAGAGCCTGGTTCCTCTCTAGGTTTCTTTATCTTTCCCTTTCTAGGGACTTTTTCCTAGACCTTTCTAGGGACCTTTTTTGTCCTAGCCACTGTGCTTCTACATCTGCATTGCTTGCTGTTCGGGGTTTTAGGCTTTTAGGGTTTCTTTACAGCATTTTCTGACATTGGTTGATGTAAAACTTACATTTTTTGGCTTGATAATCCCAAGTGCTCACATAATTTTGTCTTTATCTCCCATGAATTTGATTTACAGAAGTCCCTAACAAATGACTAGTCATGGTCATGGATACATTGTTCAAACATCTATCATGTACACTGAGTACCCACCAAACATTAGGAACACCTCCCTAATATTGAGTTGGGATATTAATTCAGAGTAACCTGGCAAAATAATATAAAGAAAAATCATTTAATTATATAATCTACATTCTTGTGGAAAAAAAGGTGCTATCTGGAACCTAAAAGGGTTCTCCGGCTGTTCCCATAGGATAACCCTTTTTGGTTCCAGGTGGAACCCTTTTAGGTTCCATATAGACCCTTTCCACAGAGGGTTCTACATGACACCCAAAAGGTTTCTACCTGGATCCAAAAAGGCTACCTGGATACCAAAAGTGTAGGCTTCTCCTATGGGGACAGCCGTGTAGAACCCTTTATAGGAACTAACTTTTTTAGGTTACTAAGAGTGTAGGCTAACATATAGTGTATGCTACCATATAGTGTAGGCTACCATATAAGGACATAAACATTTGTTTTACTTTAGCATTATATATGTCTGTAAATTCCTAACCATGTCCATGACACCACTTACTTCTGCGTACTGCTGTGTGCTGAAGCACCACCACCTCGCCGTGTAGGTTGTCTGGTCATATCTGTCACACTGTGTTCACACCGTGTTTAAAAACATTCTTTGCATTCTCAACAAGTCCGTAAATTTTTATAGCACTTGAACATCTCATAACCTCTACATCATGGTGTTGATGAATGGGTTGTTACAGCTGCACGGGACAGTTGTGGACATGCATCCCTGTAGGCCAATATCAGTAGTGAAGGGGAGTAACGATACTGGTAGAGGACATACTGTTATTTTACTAGGCTGCACAGTGCTCACCACTTACTGCCTTTGCGCCATCAAAGCTGTCACACTGTGCTAACAGACGAACAAATTATAGTGTCAATGCATTCTGGCTGTTCGTGACAGAGGCTGCCTTTACACAGGCATCCCAATACTGATTTTTGTTTCACTGATTGGTCTTTTGACCAATCAGATTAGTTCTGAAAAAGATCTGATGTGAAAAGATCTGAGGTGATTTGTAAATGACCAATTAACAGAAAATGATCAGAATTTGTCTGCCTGTGTAAACGCAGCCCTAATCACCCACAGTTTTGCACTCAAGTGAGCAAGCTTAGTCAGGACTGTTAATAAGTGTGAAGCAGATGCTGAGGTGGAGGATCGGACAGTGAGGAGACAGAAAGGATGTTCTGATGCTCACCACTCAGAGGCTTTTATTTACAATATTGAACAGGTGCAGGTGCAGGACAAAAATATACGTTGTACAGAAAATAACAAACAGGACGTTGACAAAGACTTGAAAAAATCTAAGATATTCTCAGTAAAAACTATTCAGGCAACAACTATTTTCCGATAACAAAACTCAGGTATGGCTCTACTCTAGCCAACCTGCTACCTGCCCAGCCTGCATTTGATTTAGAACTCCTAGGCAAAAAACGCAATTTGATAAAAATATTGAGCACCTAAGTACTTGCTTTAAAGAGTCTTTCTCAAACCAATCATTTGTTTCAGTGTCATTGTCTAAAAGTCACAGACAATAAGGCAACGGCAAATACTCAGCACCTTCATACTTCACACTAAATTCAGTCACCTCATATTTGGATCTTGTCACAGAAAATTCTACTTCAGTGAACCTATGGGCCCTGGCATTTCTAGTGGAAAACCTGGAACTGTAGGCTACACGAGGGTCAAACCCTGCATCTTGGGGGAAGAGGGAAGGGGACAGTACAGTTGCAGTGGGGTGGAATGTTTTCTTAGTTGTGGATGGAGTGTCCTATATAGCAGAGCTGGGTCTGCAGCTGCTGTCCAGGCAAAAGCCATGCACCCTGCCGGGACGCTGTCTGCCACAGTTACAGTATATTACATAGGAATGTTACACTGTACTGTGTCGTTGAATGACCAGACTAGCCCACTTGTCCATGCTGTCCCCATTCTGTCAGGTATAAAGTTACTGTAATGGCTTACACTCGTGGGAATTGGCCTATATGGATCCGGCGAAATTCAAATGTTTCTTACAGAAGAAATATGGAAAAAATGAACAGTTTGGATTGTTAGACTAAAAGGACAAAACAGTCAATCTGACACAAGACTGAATCCAAACATTACAGTGTTGATGTCCCATTGAATATTCATGGGACATTTGGGGTAGGTATAACATAAGACAAAAAAAAAGACCCCAAAAAAGTGTTTGAGTGAGAGGACTAACTGGTTTCTTTCCCCAGGTGGCCACACACCTCTCCAAAGTAACGTCGATGCACTTTTATGACTCACAGAGTCTTTACCTATAAGTTGTTGTTTTGTCAGCTCTCCTAGCTGCTGTTGAGGAACTAGAGCAAGCAGACTTGTTGAACACTGACCGTATTTGTCATTTTTGTTTGTGTATAAAGTATTTGGCAACAAGAATTTTTTTAAATCACTATCATTTCAATGGTCTTGTTATCATTGCAATAGTAACATATTGTATCCTTCTTGTTAAAAACATGAGTAGTGTTCAAAACGGTAAATACACGGTAAATACGTATTCAGGAAGGTTTCCCCAAAAATCTATCACAGATTAACATTCGTTGAACAAGTGAGTAAGATTTTCACCTTTTTCGCAGAAAACGCAGATATCATCAATAGATGTAGAAACGAGCTCATTCTGTCAGAACAACCCAGGGTATGACGCCATGTCATCTTGTAACTGTACATCAAGCTTAGTGATCATAACCGTTGACACTGTATAAGACATTGGTTTTATGACATGGAAATGTGAAGTGTACATTTGGACTAACTGGTGTTTGGCTTGTAAGACATCAAACCGGTATATTTATTATAATCCTAATCACCTCGTCTTTCAAAATACACAGAGTCCTCTTTATTTACAGCATATCCCTCACTCAGACAACAAAAGATGTTGGCCAATTTTTTTTTGTTGCGTGCGGTGTTCAAATTCAGAACCGCTGTCAGTCAAAACCAATACTGAACTTTGAAGTGGAGACCTTGATCTCTGACGTCATGTATATCATGTTACTGTACAGTGACTGCGTCCAAGTTAAACGCTTATCAGTGTCCAAATCTGCTATTTTGAACACGTAAAGTGGACACTCCTTCAAATGAGTGGATTTGGCTATTTCAGACACCCGTTGCTGACAGGTATATAAAATCGAGCACACAGTCATGCTATATGCATAAACAAACACTGGCAGTAGAACGGTCTTACTGAATAGCTCAATGACTTTCAATGTGACACCATCATAGGATGCCACCTTTCTAGTCAGTTCGTCAAATTTCAGCCCTGCTAGAGATGCCCCTGTCAACGGTAAGTGCTGTTATTGTGAAGTGGAAACTTCTAGGAGCAACAACGACTCAACCGCGAAGTGGTAGGCCACACAAACTCACAGAACGGGACTGCCGAGTGCAGAAGTGTGTAAAAATCATCAGTCCTTGGTTGCAACACTCACTACCGAGTTCCAAACTGACTCTGGAAGCATCGTCAGCACAAAAACTGTTTGTCTGGAGCTTCATGAAATGGATTTCCATAGGAGAGCATCCGCACACAACCCTAAGATCACCATGTGCAATGCCAAACATTGGCTGGAGTGGTGTAAAGCTCGCTGCCTTTGGACTCTGGAGCAGTGGAAACGAGTTCTCTGGAGTGATGAATCACGCTTCACCATCTGGCAGTCTGATGGATGAATTGGGGTTTGGCGGATGCCAGGAGAACGCTACCTGCACCAATGCATAGTGCCAACTGTAAAGTTTGGTGGATGAGGAATAATGGTATTGGGCTGTTTTTCATGGTTTGGGCTAGACCCCTTAGTTCCAGTGATGGGAAATCTTAACCTGTACAGAGCCTGTACAGAGCCCTGACCTCAATCCCATCAAACACCTTTGGAACGCCGACTGTGAGCCAGGCCTAATCGCCCAACATCAATGGCCGACCTCACTAATGCTTGTGGCTGAATGGAAGCAAGTCCCCGCAGTAATGTTCCAACATCTAGTGGAAAGCCTTCCAAGAGGAGTGGAGGCTGTTATAGCAGCAAAGGAGGGACCAACTCCATATTAATGCCCATGATTTTGGAATGAGATGTTTGAACGAGCAGGTGTCCACATACTTTTGGTCATGTAATGCATGTTTAGAAGGTCCCATTTACCAGATTCTGAACAGGGAGATGTTCTGGTGGCCACCTTCTTTCCCTGATCACCTCTGATAAGCCCCCCTCCACATCCTCAGAATAGCACCCAGAAAGAGGGTCCACCATAACCCCTTTCTCTTTGCTTTCACCCTTTGACGCAAGCATCTGAATCATCCGGCCCTCCTGTAAAAATAAACAGCGTATAAATAGGGGATACCAAGAAGGATCCGAATACATTTGGATCCAGTTCAGTTCAGGGAGAGGATGGGAGGAGGAGGGTAGTATTCTGCCTCCTTTAGCTGGTTGGCGCGAGGCCCCAATGACTGTGGTCAGGTTTGAAGGGTATGAGCCTGCATTCCAGTGCCTCTCCTGCCGTCACGAACACACCACAAGGCCCAATGCAGCATTTCAGCTCTTAATGGTGGATTAAGATGTAAAAACCACCCGATTGGTCCGCTGGCTGTAGGGACTGGTGTTATCACCTGGCATTGTCACTAGGCAGAACAGGACAGAAGCCCCGGAGACAAGCTTCATATAGCACCTGGAACAGGCCCAAAACCTAGGCACTAGATGGGTGGTACAATAACTAGATTTACATAAGACTTTAAAAAGTATGTATGATCACGATAGTCAAAAGTAAGCGTTAATGCACAAGACTGTGCATATTGTCAGGGAATAACTACAGCTCCATCGGTGTGAGAAGGCACACGGGCGAAGGAGTTCACCCTGAAGGAGTTGTAGCTACAATGTCATGGTCCATCCATGTTCCAAGGCTATATTCAAGGTCATGATGAGCTGGCTATTGAACGCCAGTCCAGCTTAAAGAGCCCTGCTAGAGACTTGAGGGAGTGCTGCACTGCAGTCCCAGGAATGTGTGGCAGAGTGTCAGGGAATTCCTGTCTTTTAACGCTGTCACTTTGAAGCGAACGCATTCGCACCTGTAGCCAATGTTTACGCTTACCATAACATGACCGGCTGGACCGGAGGTGGGATGCTGGACAGTTGGCCGGTCAGCAAGAAGAATGACATTGTAACTAGGGACACCTTGTTACAATGACAACTATTTTAAAAAGGTTTCTTGAAATGTTTTTTTTTCCCCTTGAAAAATCTGAGAGAAGGAAGTGCTGTCTCCACACTTTTAGAAAAACCAAAACTAGATGCTGCAGATGTTTTTGATAGATTTATTAAAATGTACAAACAAGAGAAACAGGTGTTCTAGACAGAGCATTACTTATGGAAACGTCTTCTGGACGTCTTAGCTTTTTACATTTTATTTGTGTCAAGATTTCCGACTTGATGCATGAAAAAAGGAAGTATAATTTCACACACTACATTGGGATGTTTGTGAATGAGTGTGTAGAAAGAGGATAAACTATCCTGTAAAGGAAACAGTTTGGAGTTCTCTCCTGTATCCCACCTCTCCCAGCTGTTTCTTTCCTATCCGTCATAGCTAGGCTATATCACAGTATCACTTTCATTTCCCCTGGATCACGAACCAACACTGCTATCTTCTTGGCTTGGACTGTCTCTAGCCCTGGCCTCCCTTTCCTCTCCTTTTAGTTGTTGTGTTTTACTACGTGTAAATTATAGCATATCTGCTGCTATTAGCATCATCCAGAGCAATCCACCCATAAGCCTTTTAGGATGTCGTCTTGGATGCAGATGCAGTGGATTGGCTTGATAGCCTGGTTTCTAATTCATGAGGGTATTAACAGGTGGCCTCGCAATAGCAGGGTCCAGTTCACTGTATGTTGGGGACCAGGGCTGCATTTAGCAGGGCTCAACATTGTGAAACGTTCAGAAATATATTTTGCAGAATAGACATGCCTCTGTGAGATGCGGAATCAGGAATCACGTCAGCTCTAATCAGGACATTTCTATCTGAAGGGTTTCCACAACGTTTGGCTCCTGAATGAGGCCCAGATGACACGAGGGGAATTTGAAGAACATGAATAAAACACAAGCTTCACGCTGAGTAGGATTTAGATCGCCCAATAACAGACATATTGTGACACATTCACTACATTTATCTAGCTACTTACATCAAAAACATCCAAAAAGGATGTAATCAAATCCATGCAAATAAAATGTACAGAACAAGCATTGCCGTTTTTTCAAAAAGACAAATGAATTGACAATATAGCTTGAGGGGAATGTGAAAAATCTGCAGAAAGATTTGAAACTGATCTCCCCAAAAATGTATCTTGGAAACAGAGATGTTAACAATTTTAAATTCATACATGACCTCATATTTCATATGACTTCATATGAGTTTATGTAAATAAATAAGGCAGCTTTCTAGAATGCCCTTCAAGCCAATCAGAAATCAGTATTTAACAATGCCATGGTATAAATCTTAAGTAAATCAGAATAACTACATGAACACATTCTGACACTGCTACTCTTCCCTAAAGACATACATTCCTATCTATACTATATACACACACACAAGAGACATGGACCCTGTGACACAGGGCATATGTTTAGAATTTAAATGAATGAATCAAAATTAGGCGTATTAACTCCGAAGGCTACGAAAACAAAAATACAGTATAAATACAGTGTAAATACAGTATAAAAGTAAATACTAAAAGTGAAATTTAACTTAGCATTTCCATTCCTGAGATATAAAAGACAACAATAGTTACATTGTTTATAGACAGAGAAAACATCAACTTAATCAACTAGCCTATATAATATGAATTGAAAGAAATACTTTGTTTTCAGGCGTTTCCGATGACTTGACCTTTTACTTCACGTTTTTTCTTCAGCCTAAAGAACACGAAGAAAACAACGTGGAAGTCAGCATGAGGTCAGTGGGTCACGATTCAAATGATTCATTTTGTTGTGCAGAACAGTTATTCATCTGTAAAGCTCTTAGCTTCAACCTTTGCTAATCCTGCTTTGTAATCGATAGAGCGTCACGATGGGGAGATCAAACTGAGCCACCTTTCAGAGCTCTTCCTCCTCAGTTTTCTCCATCTATATTTCTACCTGGCTGGATTTTCCTGGATAGTTGTGTCCTTAGTCATTCTGTGACACCACTGTCCTGGCTCTCGTCACCTGTAATCCCCTGCCTTGCCTTCTGCTTTGACCATGTTTACGTGGCCTTTGACCTTTGACACCTGTGCTGAAACATCTGTTTGCGGGACAGGATACCGGACATGGGGGGGAAAAAAAAAACTCTATTGAATTGATTTATGATGACACTTTTATGGATTCTTCGAACCGGTGTATGCCCCCTAGGTGTGAAGACCGTGGAGTTGAGGTGGTACAACTCCTTAAAAAGCCCTTGATGACTTAGACTAGATTAACTTTTAGATTGACAAAAAGCTGAGTGTACAGATTTCATACATAAAAATCCTACATACCCAAATACGAATTGAAGGCAGCTCACAGGTGTTCATTGGATATGGATGGTGTACAGTCTATAGTACATGACCAAATCAATGAAAACCAACCATGCTGTAGGAGTGTCTCATCCTCACAGCTCTTATATCCTGCCGTTGCACTTTCAAATGTGACCCCCCCGGTAATCTCAAATGCATGCAATAAAAAGGAGACCAGGTAACAGAGAACAGCTTTATGTGATTACTAAGAGGCTGATTGCATATTGCAGAGCTTATGTGATTACTAGGGGTCTGATTGCATATTGCAGGACAGGTGAGCTCTCGCACAGCTCTGTAAAGTGGCTGGGCTAAACTGAGCTAAAGTTGAGCCATATAGGAACAGATAGGGATCTGTGTGGAGAGAACTCCCAGTTAGGCAGTTACTATAGTGAAGGAGAAACCTAGTCACTGAAAGGCTTGACATTCCACTGGGGATTTAGTGACTCTGTGGAAAATGCTACTAAGGCTAACCTGAGTCCAGCGAGAGACTACCACCTCCTCAATCTGGTCTCTGAACAAGAGCTCAAATGCTGGGTTACAAAAGTAGTGATTACAATTGATTAGATTGCTCACATTGTAGTAAGGCCTAGGAGTCAAGTGTTTGAACTGTAGCGGAGGTAAGTTTCCACCTATCATTTTGTTAACGGATAGTAATAGACCAAAACCTCAGCCGGTTTTCAGTCTCATTACCTACAACCTGCATAAACCTGTTTACTACCTTCACCTTTACCCCCTTCTAAAAACAGGTGGAAACTAAGTGAAATCCGAAATCCTTTCTGTCCTAAACTGACTATATACCTGTTTTTTTCATTGCTTTATGACATCACAGAGGGAAAGTTTCAAACATGACAATTTATCACCGCTCTTTCCATCTCCTCTGGGCTTTTACAGCGTGCAGTAAAGCAGATCTGGCCTTTTGGAAACGTCCACTCGTCATCACAACGGTCTCCTCTAAACTACCTGTTCCATGCAGTCAATATTCCTACACTGCATGGTAGAATACAATAGAACTGTAATTGTCCATTTTGTCAGAAGACGTTTCCATTAAGACATTTTTGTCCATAAAGACATTTTTGTCCATAAAGACATTTTTGTCCATAAAGACGTTTGTGGAAACACTTTGAATGAAAGGGCAATGCATGTGTCTAAGCTAATTACCTACCTATTAGTATGGGCATGTAAAAACAGCAAAATAACCGATGAGAGAAAATAACTAGGGAAGCAAAACCTGATTGATCTGACAGATTAACAACTGAAAGGTTAAGTGCTGAAAAGTTTAATAGCTAATCGTAATATCTTTTAGGTCAAAGCAATGCAGCGATTCACTACATATTTAGTATGCAGTTGTTAATATCAATGTGAAAGCTTGCTGAGGAAGAACACGACTGCAAGTTCATTTAAATGTACAGTGTTTATTCTAATAGGTTTATGTGCAATATAAGCATAGTGCATTACATTAACAACAACAAAAGCCAAATTCATCAGTCATGAATATGCACAGCCCTGCGTCAACTTGCATGACTATTTCTCAACTAGTCACATTTTACTATCAAACATTCTCCAATTTTAAAACCACCATAAACACACTTCAAAATGTAGCAATAGTGGCCGCAGTGTAACATACCTAAAGCGTTCATTTAAACTAAACTGTTCTTACACCTGGAGAGTGGGGAGAAAAGTCCCCCAACTGCGATGACAAACACACTGAAAGACACAGGCATATTAAGCCGTGGTGTGACTCGTCAGTTTGGGCCTGAGGAAGGAATGTTGGAGGTTGGAGCTGATGCTTGAGGCGATACCAGCAGGTGAATGTCCATCTTTCACCAAGTCTCTGATCACAGTAGGCCCAGAGGCCCGGAGAGTAGGTTCGACCCAGGAGGAGTGGACAGGAATGCTAAAACAACCCATTTTGTTGGATGGGGACACCGGCTGAAAATACAACAAGCAGAGGATGGTGACAGGTCTATCCCTTACATACTATTGAAGTCACAGACAGTATTGCATTATGGGGATGGACATTAAGCTGTTATGGCTGCTGCTCCTTCCAAACAGTGTGCCTCCAGGACAGAATCTGACCACATGGGGACTGTCAATGAGATCAGAACGATGACTGGTTTGGTACTATGACGTCAGTCCACCCAGAGATAGTAAGATAGTTGGAAATACCATATACTCTCTTGACTGATGTAGAGATTTGGTTATGGCTCATGAGAATAGAAATACCATGTCAGGAACTAAGACTAAATCCATCCACAGTACTTATTGCTTTGTACATAGAAAGGTGACAGTATTTGTGAATGAGTGTGGAGAAGGCATCACCAGGGCCCAGTTATCTATCTGGATTTTGCCTATCGCATAGGATTAACTGCATAGAAATAGAATGAATAGAACAGAGTAATTATTGACTTGAATTGGGAACACCCGTTCTATTAATTTAAATTGTATCCGATTGCCAAAATCCGGCTAGATAACTTTTGAAAAACTGAGCCCAGGGGCTCTAGAGGAGCTGAAAGGATCGGCCACTTCCCTAATCCGGCATTTGGCAGGTGGACTCAATTCCCCGGAGATTATCTGGATAATCCTGCCCCAGGGGAATTCTGTTCTGTAAACAAAGCCTAACATTAGTTCTGCTGACTACTAGAGACGTTCGACTAACTGCACCTCCCAACTCCCCACAAATGATTTTCTGAACTCTTAGTAGGTACTCAGAGCACTGACTGTTTGTAAAACAACTGGAAGTGACAGATGGTGTTGGTCAGAGGAACTGTAAGGGTTTTGTTCAATGACTGGATTATTGTCCTTCATTGTTAGTCTAGGATACCGGATTTCAACTACAGAGTATAGGTACAGATGTAGGATCTTAATTTGATCACCCTGTTGCAGGAGAACTTTCCTGCAATGCAGGACATTTAAAACTCGTGGACTATTTGAGGTTCAAAAATGAACAATTGTAATGCTCCAGGTGTCGTGGGTGTGGAGTCAAATGCAGGAAACAGAGATTTCAATGCTGTGCGTCTTTTAATAGCGCTTAACACACCACAGGGTGCTCACAAAAGTAACGTTCCAAACACAACAGAGCCGAAGGTTACATAGAAATAATCCCGCACAACAACCAGGCGGGCCGGCTGTCTAATAAAGACAAACTAATTAACCCTACACAGGTGCTACCACTAAACATACAAGGAGGGGGAGGAAAAACAATCAGTGGCAGCTAATAGGCCGGTGACGACGACCCGCCGAGCGCCACCCGCCCGGGAAAAGGAAACACCCTCGGTCGGACTCGTGACAGTACCCCCGCCCTGACGCGCGGCTCCCGCAGCGCGCCGACACCGGCCTCGAGGTCGCCCCGGAGGACGAGGTGCAGGGCGATCCGGATGGAGGCGATGGAAATCCCTCAACATGGAGGGATCCAAGATGTCCCCCACCGGTACCCAGCACCTCTCCTCCGGACCGTACCCCTCCCAGTCCACGAGGTACTGCAGGCCCCTCACCCGGCGCCTTGAGTCCAGAATGGCCCGGATCGTGTACGCCGGGGTCCCCTCGATGTCCAGAGGGGGAGGGACCTCCGGTACCTCACTGTCCTGCAGGGGACCAGCCACCACCGGCCTGAGGAGAGACACATGAAACGAGGGGTTAATACGATAATAGGAAGGGAGTTGTAATCGATAACACACCTCGTTTATTCTCCTCAGGACTTTAAAGGGCCCTACACACTGCGGACCCAGCTTCCGGCAGGGCAAGCGGAGAGGTAGGTTTCGGGTCGAGAGCCAGACCCTGTCCCCCGGTACAAACACGGGGGCCTCACTGCGGTGGCGGTCAGCACTCCTCTTCTGCCGTCCACTCGCTTGTCGTAGAGAGTCCTGGACGGCCCTCCAGGTCTCCTTGGAGCGCTGTACCCATTCCTCCACCGCAGGAGCCTCGGTCTGGCTCGGATGCCATGGTGCCAGGACCGGCTGGTACCCCAACACACACTGAAAAGGGGACACGTTAGTAGAGGAGTGGCGTAGTGAGTTCTGAGCCATTTCAGCCCAGGGAATGTATCGTGCCCACTCCCCTGGCCGATCCTGGCAATACGACCGCAGAAACCTACCCACCTCCTGGTTCACTCTCTCCACCTGCCCATTACTCTCGGGGTGATAACCGGAGGTCAGGCTGACGGAGACCCCCAAGCGTTCCATGAACGCTCTCCATACCCGAGACGTGAATTGGGGGCCCCGATCAGAAACGATGTCCTCCGGCACCCCGTAGTGCCGAAAGACATGGGTGAATAACGCCTCCGCAGTCTGTAGGGCTGTAGGGATACCGGGCAACGGGAGGAGACGGCAGGACTTAGAGAACCGATCCACAATCACTAGAACCGTGGTGTTCCCCTGAGACGGCGGAAGATCGGTCAGGAAATCTATGGACAGATGTGACCATGGCCGCTGTGGAACGGGGAGGGGTTGTAGCTTCCCTCTAGGAAGGTGCCTAGGAGCCTTACTCTGAGCGCACACTGAACAGGAGGAGACATAACCCTTAACGTCTTTAGCCAACGTAGGCCACCAATACCTCCCCCGAAGGCTCCCCACTGTCCTCGTCACCCCAGGGTGACCCGAGGAGGGTAGGACGTGAGCCCACCGAATCAGTTTGTCCCGAACACCAAGCGGCACGTACCTTCGCCCCGCTGGACACTGAGGAGGCGCGGGTTCAGCCCGTAACGCCCGCTCGATGTCCGAGTCCACCTCCCATACCACTGGGGCTACCAACTTTGAGGCGGGAAGGATGGGAGTTGGTTCGGTGGACCCATCCTCCGTGTCGTAAAGGCGGGACAGTGCGTCAGCCTTTACGTTCTGGGAGCCCGGTCTATAAGACAAAGTAAACCGGAACCGGGTGAAGAAGATGGCCCACCTTGCCTGACGTGGGTTAAGTCTCCTAGCTGCCCGAATATACTCCAGATTCTGGTGGTCGGTCCAGATGAGAAAGGGGTGCTTAGCCCCCTCAAGCCAGTGTCTCCACACCGTCAGTGCCCTAACCACCGCTAGCAACTCCCGGTCCCCCACATCATAGTTACGCTCCGCTGGGCTGAGCTTCCTTGAGAAGAAAGCGCAGGGGCAGAGTTTTGGTGGCGTACCCGAGCGCTGTGATAGCACGGCACCCACCCCAGCCTCGGACGCGTCCACCTCCACTATGAATGCTAGAGAGGGGTCCGGATGCGCCAACACGGGCGCATCAGTGAACAGTGCCTTCAACTTGTTGAATGCTCCGTCCGCCTCGGCTGACCACTGCAAACGCACCGGGCCCCCCTTCAGCAGTGAGGTAATGGGAGCCGCTACCTGGCCAAAACCCGGATAAACCTCCGGTAGTAGTTGGCAAAACCCAAAAACCGCTGCACCTCCTTTACCGTGGTCGGAGTCGGCCAATTACGCACGGCACTAATGCGGTCACCCTCCATCACTACCCCCGAGGTGGAAATGCGATATCCCAGAAAAGAGACGGCTCGTTTAGAGAACACGCATTTCTCAGCCTTGACGTATAGGTCATGCTCCAGCAGTCTACCAAGCACTTTGCGCACCAGAGACACATGCTCGGTGTGAGTGGCCGAGTAGATCAGAATGTCATCGATATAAACAACCACTCCCTGCCCGCACAGGTCCCTGAGAATCTCGTCTACAAAGGATTGAAAAACGTCTGGAGCATTTTTTAACCCATACGGCATGACGAGGTACTCATAGTGGCCTGATGTAGTACTAAATGCGGTTTTCCACTCGTCTCCCTTCCGAATACGCACCAGACTATACGCGCTCCTGAGATCCAGTTTTGTGAAGAACTGCGCTCCGTGGAACGATTCCACCGCCGTAGCGATGAGAGGTAGAGGGTAACTATACCCCACTGTGATGGCGTTTAGACCTCTATAATCGATACACGGACGCAAACCTCCCTCCTTTTTCCTCACAAAAAGAAACTCGAGGAGACGGGTGAAATGGAGGGCCGAATGTACCCCTGTCCCAGCGACTCCGTGACATATGTCTCCATTGCCAACGTCTCCTCCTGGGACAGCGGGTACACGTGACTCTTGGGAAGCGCAGCGTCTACCTGGAGATCTATCGTACAATCCCTTCCCGGTCGATAAGGTGGTAATTTAGTCGCTTTCACTTTACTGAAAGCGATTGCCAAATCGGCATACTCGGGGGGAATGCACACCGTGGAACCCTGGTCTGGACTCTCCACCGACGTGGCACCGATGGAAACTCCCAAACACCTTCCAGAACACTCCTCTGACCACCCCTGGAGAACCCCTGTCTCCACGAAATTTTAGGATTGTGCCGGGCCAACCAGGGAGTCCCCAGCACCACTGGAAACGCAGGCGAATCAATAATAAAGAAACTGATACGCTCCCTATGATTCCCCTGCGTCACCATGTCCAGTGGGACCGTGGTCTCCCTGACCATCCCTGACCCTAATGGCCGGCTATCTAGGGAGTGCACGGGGAAGGGAGAATCTATCGGCACCAGCGGAACCCCTAACTTAAGGGCGAGTCCGCGATCCATAAAGTTCCCAGCTGCGCCTGAATCGACTAGCGCCCTATGCTGGGAAGAGGGAAAAAAGTGAAGGAAAAAGGTTAAGACAAACATGTGGCCAACAAGGGGTTCTGGGTGAGTTTGATGCTGACTCACCTGGGGTGACCGAGAAGCGTTCCGCCTGCCATCTCTACTCCCAGACGGACCCCCCCAGCACCGATCAGACGTGTGTCCTCTCCGACCACAGTTGGTGCAGGGAAGGCCTCCTCCTCCGGTACCCCTCGGCGCAGCCCCTCCCAACTCCATCGGAATGGGAGCGGAGGGGCTGGGTGGTGGAATGCACAGGACCCTCTCTGAACGCCCGCGGGCAGCCAGCAGATTATCCAGTCGAATGGACATGTCAATCAGCTGATCCAGTGACAGAGTGGTGTCCCGACACGCTAACTCCCGGCGGACGTCCTCTCGGAGACTACACCTGTAGTGGTCCATGAGGGCCCTGTCGTTCCACCCAGATCCGGCTGCCAAGGTCCGGAACTCCAGCGCATAATCCTGGGCGCTCCTCCTCTCCTGCCTGAGATGAAATAGTCGTTCTCCCACCGCTCGGCCATCTAGAGGGTGATCAAACACGGCACGGAAGCGGCGGGAAAACTCTGGGTAGTGCTCCCGCGCTGAGTCTGAGCCATTCCAGACTGCGTTCGCCCACTCCAGAGCACGACCCGTGAGGCAGGAGATGAGGACACTCACCCTCTCTGCTCCTGAGGGAGTGGGTCTGATGGTGGCCAGGTATAGCTCCAGCTGAAGCAGAAAACCCTGGCAACCCGCCGCAGCTCCATCATAAGCCTTCGGTAGCGTCAGACGGAGGGTGCTGGAGTCGGGAGATGGAGAGTCCGGAACCGTGGGTGCCGAAGGTGGAGAGAGGAGACCACTCCTCTCCCATCGGTCCATTCTCTCCATCACTTGATCCATCTTATGTGTATCCGGCCTGAACATGTGATCACTGGACAAAGATGAACTTAATCTCCTCCGCTCACCTGTTTACAGGACCAGTCAAACCTTTCCTAATTTTATAATGTATGTTTTAGTCACTAGAAACACTAGAAAGCTAGCCACATTACAGAGCAATTCAGTTGAAGTGGCAGGATCCGATCCGATGGAGGACGGTGGTGTGGTGGAGAACCCGTTCCTCCATCGATGGGAGAGGGTTGGCTGCTGCTCCTGCTGACTCCATTCAATTTGATAGGTGCGGGATTCTGTAATGCTCCGGGTGTCGTGGGTGTGGAGTCAAATGCAGGAAACAGAGATTTCAATGCTGTGCGTCTTTTAATAGCGCTTAACACACCACAGGGTGCTCACAAAAGTAACGTTCCAAACACAACAGAGCCGAAGGTTACATAGAAATAATCCCGCACAACAACCAGGCGGGCCGGCTGTCTAATAAAGACAAACTAATTAACCCTACACAGGTGCTACCACTAAACATACAAGGAGGGGGAGGAAAAACAATCAGTGGCAGCTAATAGGCCGGTGACGACGACCGCCGAGCGCCACCCGCCTGGGAAAAGGAAACACCCTCGGTCGGACTCGTGACAACAATGAAATTTCAGACTTGATTTTCCCTTACGAAATATGTAATTACCCCTACAAAAATGTAGATGAATTATAATCCACATTTCCTGTTGCAAACTGTCTCAAATGAAGATCCTACATCTGCAATAGACTGCCCTTTGGCCTGGTCTCCTTTGTAAAGCTCAATGGAACATCCAGATGCAATAATAGAATAGAATAGAGTAGTAGCCTCTATCTCTAGGAATAGTGTCTGGGCAAAGTGGGCATCACATCATAGCATGCTACCAGATCACACACACAATGCAATGAAGATAGGTGCTATTCGGAAAACCGTATGTCGAACAACGGGACACTATTTAGAGAGCTATGGAACCTGGGTGACCTCTGACAAGCTTTGCTACCAAGGTGTAAATACCATTTCCATGTAGCATATCAAACTTATAGCCATATTATTTTATTGCCATTGCCATTCTATCGTCTGCTTTCCTTTGTTGACAGACCGGTATTATTATTATTATTATTTAGCTCCTAAAGCGAAGTCAATAATGGTGTGTGTCTTACAGCACTTGGCAACCAGCCGTCTGCTAGCATGGCGGGAATAAAAGAGAGAGAAGGGAAAATGTGACAGCTACGGTGGAACTCTTGGGAAGAGTCTAAAATATAAACACTCAAAAAAGGTCAGAGGTCACCGTTCTCTGACATCCATCAATAATGGGTTAGGTAGAGGGTATGGTGAACAGTGAAATTGTAAAAGTGAGCTCTTAAGAATTCTCTTCCTTTACCTGGCTGTGTGTGTGTGTGTGTGTGTGTGTGTGTGTGTGTGTGTGTGTGTGTGTGTGTGTGTGTGTGTGTGTGTGTGTGTGTGTGTGTGTGTGTGTGCGGCATCTGTATGTTTATAGATGCAATATGCAGATATCGCTCTGCCATTTCCTGGTTGCTAAAATTCTAATAGTTTGCCTAATTTTAGTTTATGTGACCAAACAGGCAATGTATAGTGTAGAGTGTATAGTGTAGAGTGTATAGTGTAGAGTGTATAGTGTAGAGTGTATAGTGTAGAGTGTATAGTGTATAGTGTATAGTGTAGAGTGTATAGTGTAGAGTGTATAGTGTAGAGTGTATAGTGTAGAGTGTATAGTGTATAGTGTAGAGTGTATAGTGTAGAGTGTATAGTGTAGAGTGTAGAGTGTATAGTGTAGAGTGTATAGTGTAGTGTAGTGTATAGTGTAGAGTGTATAGTGTAGAGTGTATAGTGTATAGTGTAGAGTGTATAGTGTAGAGTGTATAGTGTAGAGTGTATAGTGTAGTGTATAGTGTAGAGTGTATAGTGTAGTGTATAGTGTATAGTGTAGAGTGTATAGTGTAGAGTGTATAGTGTAGATAGTGTATAGTGTAGAGTGTATAGTGTAGAGTGTATAGTGTAGAGTGTATGTAGTGTAGAGTGTATAGTGTAGTGTATAGTGTAGAGTGTGTAGAGTGTATAGTGTAGAGTGTATAGTGTAGAGTGTATGTAGTGTGTATAGTGAGTGTATAGTGTAGAGTGTATAGTGTAGAGTGTATAGTGTAGAGTGTATAGTGTAGAGTGTATAGTGTAGAGTGTATAGTGTAGAGTGTATAGTGTAGAGTGTATAGTGTAGAGTGTATAGTGTAGAGTGTATAGTGTGTAGAGTGTATAGTGTAGAGTGTATAGTGTAGAGTGTATAGTGTAGAGTGTATAGTGTAGAGTGTATAGTGTATGTATAGTGTGTATAGTGTAGAGTGTATAGTGTGTATAGTGTATAGTGTAGTGTATAGTGTAGAGTGTATAGTGTAGAGTGTAGTGTAGAGTGTATAGTGTAGAGTGTATAGTGTAGAGTGTATAGTGTAGAGTGTATAGTGTAGAGTGTATAGTGTAGAGTGTATAGTGTAGAGTGTATAGTGTAGAGTGTATAGTGTAGAGTGTATAGTGTATAGTGTATAGTGTAGAGTGTGTATAGTGTATAGTGTAGAGTGTATAGTGTAGAGTGTATAGTGTAGTGTATAGTGTATAGTGTGTATAGTGTAGAGTGTATAGTGTAGAGTGTATAGTGTAGAGTGTATAGTGTAGAGTGTATAGTGTAGTGTAGTGTATAGTGTAGAGTGTATAGTGTAGTGTAGTGTATAGTGTAGAGTGTATAGTGTAGAGTGTATAGTGTAGTGTAGTGTATAGTGTATGTAGTGTAGTGTAGTGTATAGTGTAGAGTGTATAGTGTAGAGTGTATAGTGTAGAGTGTATAGTGTAGAGTGTATAGTGTAGAGTGTATAGTGTAGAGTGTATAGTGTAGAGTGTGTATAGTGTAGTGTAGTGTATAGTGTAGAGTGTATAGTGTAGAGTGTATAGTGTAGAGTGTATAGTGTATAGTGTAGAGTGTATAGTGTGTGTAGTGTAGTGTATAGTGTAGAGTGTATAGTGTATAGTGTATAGTGTAGAGTGTATAGTGTAGAGTGTATAGTGTATGTAGTGTAGAGTGTATAGTGTAGAGTGTATAGTGTAGAGTGTATGTAGTGTAGAGTGTATAGTGTAGAGTGTATAGTGTAGAGTGTATAGTGTAGAGTGTATAGTGTAGTGTATAGTGTAGAGTGTATAGTGTAGAGTGTATAGTGTAGAGTGTATAGTGTAGAGTGTATAGTGTAGAGTGTATAGTGTAGAGTGTATAGTGTAGAGTGTATAGTGTAGAGTGTAGTGTAGAGTGTATAGTGTAGAGTGTATAGTGTAGAGTGTATAGTGTAGAGTGTATAGTGTAGAGTGTATAGTGTAGTGTAGAGTGTATAGTGTAGAGTGTATAGTGTAGAGTGTATAGTGTAGAGTGTATAGTGTAGAGTGTATAGTGTAGAGTGTATAGTGTAGAGTGTATAGTGTAGAGTGTATAGTGTAGAGTGTATAGTGTAGAGTGTATAGTGTAGAGTGTATAGTGTAGAGTGTATAGTGTAGAGTGTGTAGAGTGTATAGTGTAGAGTGTATAGTGTAGAGTGTATAGTGTAGAGTGTATAGTGTAGAGTGTATAGTGTAGAGTGTATAGTGTAGAGTGTATAGTGTAGAGTGTATAGTGTAGAGTGTATAGTGTAGAGTGTATAGTGTAGAGTGTATAGTGTAGAGTGTATAGTGTAGAGTGTATAGTGTAGTGTATAGTGTAGAGTGTATAGTGTAGAGTGTATAGTGTAGAGTGTATAGTGTAGAGTGTATAGTGTAGAGTGTATAGTGTAGAGTGTATAGTGTAGAGTGTATAGTGTAGAGTGTATAGTGTAGAGTGTATAGTGTAGAGTGTATAGTGTAGAGTGTATAGTGTAGTGTATAGTGTAGAGTGTATAGTGTAGAGTGTATAGTGTAGAGTGTATAGTGTAGAGTGTATAGTGTAGAGTGTATAGTGTAGAGTGTATAGTGTAGAGTGTATAGTGTAGAGTGTATAGTGTAGAGTGTATAGTGTAGAGTGTATAGTGTAGAGTGTAGAGTGTATAGTGTAGAGTGTATAGTGTAGAGTGTATAGTGTAGAGTGTATAGTGTATAGTGTAGAGTGTATAGTGTAGAGTGTATAGTGTAGAGTGTATAGTGTAGAGTGTATAGTGTATGTATAGTGTAGAGTGTATAGTGTAGAGTGTATAGTGTAGAGTGTATAGTGTAGAGTGTATAGTGTAGTGTATAGTGTAGATAGTGTATGTAGTGTAGAGTGTATAGTGTAGAGTGTAGAGTGTATAGTGTAGAGTGTATAGTGTAGAGTGTATAGTGTAGAGTGTATAGTGTAGAGTGTATAGTGTAGAGTGTATAGTGTAGAGTGTATAGTGTAGAGTGTATAGTGTAGAGTGTATAGTGTATGTATAGTGTAGAGTGTATAGTGTAGAGTGTATAGTGTATAGTGTAGAGTGTATAGTGTAGAGTGTATAGTGTAGAGTGTATAGTGTAGAGTGTATAGTGTATAGTGTAGAGTGTATAGTGTATAGTGTAGAGTGTATAGTGTATAGTGTATAGTGTATAGTGTATAGTGTAGAGTGTATAGTGTATAGTGTAGAGTGTATAGTGTATAGTGTAGAGTGTATAGTGTAGAGTGTATAGTGTAGAGTGTATAGTGTAGAGTAGTGTAGTGTATAGTGTAGAGTGTATAGTGTAGAGTGTATAGTGTAGAGTGTATAGTGTAGAGTGTATAGTGTAGTGTAGTGTATAGTGTAGAGTGTATAGTGTAGAGTGTATAGTGTAGAGTGTATAGTGTAGAGTGTATGTATAGTGTAGAGTGTATAGTGTAGAGTGTATAGTGTATAGTGTATAGTGTATAGTGTAGAGTGTATAGTGTAGTGTATAGTGTATAGTGTATAGTGTATAGTGTATAGTGTAGAGTGTATAGTGTAGAGTGTATAGTGTAGAGTGTATAGTGTAGAGTGTATGTAGTGTAGTGTAGTGTATAGTGTAGAGTGTATGTATAGTGTAGTATAGTGTATAGTGTATAGTGTAGAGTGTATAGTGTAGAGTGTATAGTGTAGAGTGTATAGTGTAGTGTAGTGTATAGTGTAGAGTGTATAGTGTAGAGTGTATAGTGTAGAGTGTATAGTGTAGAGTGTATAGTGTAGAGTGTATAGTGTAGAGTGTATAGTGTAGAGTGTATAGTGTAGAGTGTATAGTGTAGAGTGTATAGTGTAGAGTGTATAGTGTAGAGTGTATAGTGTAGAGTGTATAGTGTAGAGTGTATAGTGTAGAGTGTATAGTGTAGAGTGTATAGTGTAGAGTGTAGAGTGTATAGTGTAGAGAAACATTATACCATCTAAACCGCTGTGAAATATCTTATGAAAATACCCAAAAATATGTTGCTGTTTGAAGCTGGTGTATGAAACAGAAAGTAAAATTCGCAACTACGAAAGGTAAGAACGGGAGTATAGAAATAATGCACCTAGAACATATCTACCACTTCTTAGAGTTGAGAATGACACATTTCTATGTTAATTTTGTTGGGTCCCCCAAACAGTTACATATTGCAGCTTTAAGTGTGTGCAGGTCTAGACGTTCCTTGAGGACAATTCCCTCTAGCTCAACCTCTGCATGGACATGTCTCAGTGACCACTAAAGAATGTGGGTGTGTCTCCTAGGACACAGGGAGTACATCACTCTCCTCCTTGTGGGCAGCGTATACCCTTTAATTAGGTTCTGCAGACCTCTGACCTTTTCACTTAGCTCCCACCGCAAAGGGTCACTGAAAGTTAAGGAACCCAAACAGGAAGTTGGACCGACCCCACCTGGCGGTTTTGTGATGTGGAGACAAGTTCAGGAAGTGAACACGTGAGATGTGTGTGGTATTATACAAACTAGATCTGACTGATCTCTGGACCAGATAGCAGTGGTAAATGCACTGCCGATATGACTAATGGGTTGGGGCATGGTTTCAGGCCACATAAAGGAGAGATACTTCCTTTCATAAAGAGAGGCACAGTATAGTGTGTAAAAATATCACGGACTAGGGCTAGCAATAGATACTCAAATCAATGTCTCAATTATACTCCCTTGTATTCTACAGAAAGCTAATGAACAAGGCTAATTAGCTTACTACGCAACAAGAGTTTGATATAGCTATATTTTAGGCGACTATATGAGTTTGGTGTAAGTATATGATAAAACAGCTAAACTATAATTCAAACACAGCGAGAGAGAGAGAGAGAGAGAGAGAGTGAGAGAGAGAGAGAGAAAGAGAAAGAAAGAGAAAGAGAAAGAGAAAGAGAAAGAGAAAGAGAAAGAGAAAGAGAAAGAGAAAGAGAAAGAGAAAGAGAAAGAGAAAGAGAAAGAGAGAGAGAAAGAGAGAGAGAGAGACAGTGGTAGGATAAAGAGGTTGGAGTTCCTTATTGGTTATAGATAGCTCTCAAGCATCTGTTTGACTTGACCCCATTTGTCAAGGTTAACATTGGTGGAGATCCATAATAGTCAATGAGCCAAACTGTATCTAAACTAGCTAAGGGGTTATCTGAAATTTGTCTTTGATTGACTTGTATACTTAGGGTTGTTACAGCAAACAACTGCCACTAAATCAACTGGCTGAACTAGCAAATGTCTATTTCACTCAGTTATTGTATTTTTCACAAGATGAATTTGACACCCAGGTTGCTCTGACCTCTGCCACAGAAAGGTATAATGTTTCAATAGCGAGCAGCTAGCTAGCTACATTAGCTACATTCCACCCACACCAGCAGCTGTGTACTGTACTGTGAGGCAGGGCTGCCTCCTAACGTTTAAATATAGTAATGGTTTAAATATACTAATGGTTTCACTGAGTGTTGGTAAAAAAAAACATTTAAAAAATATTTAAAATTTTAAAAAAACTGGAAAAGGGCAAAGGGCTACGACCAGGTTATGACAGATGCAAAGCTAACAGGAAGCCTTGGGTGAGCCAAATGTTTATAATAGATTAATTAGCACCTGTAAGTGGCCCCCTTGTAAATTTACCCTCTTGCATTCTAAACACATTTAGATGGTCCGAAACACGCCTGACCACTAAAGCCAAAGGAAAAGACAGCTGGGTTGCAGTTGTAGGAAGTGTTTCTGTTTTACAGCCTACCAACCAAAAGTGAATATACTCATACGTGGAATATTTATTTATTTATTTAACCTTTATTAAACTTGGCAAGTCAGATAAGAACAAATTCTTATTTACAATGATGGCCTACCAGAAGGCACAAGTCCTCCTGTGGAGACAAGGGCTGGGATAAAAAATATTTAAAAAATATAGGACAAAACACACATCACGACAAGAGAGAAAACACAGCCCTACATAAAGAGAAACCTAAGACAACAACACAGCATGGTAGCAACACAACATGGAAGCAGCACAAAGGCTAAGAAGGTAGAGACAACAATACATCACACAAAGCAGCCACAACTTTCAGTAAGAGTGTCAAAGATTGAAAAAACAGTGCATTCGAAAAGCATTCAGACCCCTTAACTTGTTCCACATTTGTTACGTTACAGCCTTATTCTAAAATGGATTGCATTTTTCCCCTCATCAATCTACACACAATACCCCATAATGACAAAGCGAAAACAGGTTTTAGAAATATATTAGGAAAATAATTTATTTACATAAGTATTCAGACCCTTTTCTATGAGACTCAAAACTTTGCTCAGGTGCACCCTGTTTCCATTGATCATCCTTGAGATATTTCTACAACTTAATTTGACTCTACCTATTGTAAACTTAATTGATTGGACATGATTTGGACACCTGTCTACGTAAGGTCCCACAGTTGACAGTGCACGTCAGAGCAAAAACAAAGCCATGAGGTAGAAGGAATTGTCCGTAGAGCTCTGAGACAGGATTGTGTCGAGGCAGAGATCTGGGGAAGGGAACCACCAAGACTCTTCCTAGAGCTGGCCACCTGGCCAAACAGAGCAATCGGGGGAGAAGGGCCTTGTTTAGGGAGGTGGCCAATAAGCCTATGGTAACTCTGAACTCCAGAGTTCCTCTATGGAGATGGGAGAAACTTCCAAAAGGGCAACCATATCTGCAGCACTTCACCAATCAGGCCTTTATGGTAGAGTGGCCACTCCTCAGTAAAAGGCACATACATGACACTTGGAGTTTGCCAAAAGGCACCTAAAGGACTCTCAGACCATGAGAAACAAGATTCTATGATTTGATTGAACTCTTTGGCCTGAATGCCAGGCGTCACGTCTGGAAGAAACTGGCACCATCCCTACGGTGAAGCATGGTGGTGGCAGCATCATGCTGTAGAGATGTTTATCAGCAGCATGACTGTGAGACTAGTCAGGATCGAGGGAAAGATGAACAAAGCAAATAACAGAGAGATCCTTGATGAAAACCTGCACCAGAGCGCTCAGGACCTCAGACTGGGGCGAAGGTTCACCGTCCAACAAGACAACGACCCTTGGCACACTGCCAAGACAACACAGAGGACGGCACAAAAATAATGGCTGTAATGGATTCAATGGAATGGTACCGAACACGTGGTTTCCAGGTGGTTTATACCATTCAAATGACTCCATTCCAGCCATTACTATGAGCCTCCAGTGACTTCAATGTAGGAGGGGACCCAGGACAGTGTGTGTGTGTGTGTGTGTGTGTGTGTGTGTGTGTGTGTGTGTGTGTGTGTGTGTGTGTGTGTGTGTGTGTGTGTGTGTGTGTAGGGGCCTTTCCAGCCTGCCTTTCCACTAGTCCCTCCCTGTGATAAAACATCAAGCCAGTCAGGTGACATGACAGAGCCCTGTCATCTTCATCACCACATCAAAACCCACACATGCAGGAAACACCACCCAGCAGCACCCAGCCACTGTTATTGCTGAGCCCAGGCCCCCTCTCACACTACCATAGAGCCATTGGGACGTCCAAAACGGTGGTCTCAAACCCCAAAATGGAGGTCTGGTTTCTTTTTATATTACTGGGGACAGCATTGCCACTACATAAACGAGAAAAATATTTATTTTGGAGACGATGAATGACAAATATATCTAAGCAAAGTTAGTAGATCTGTTCATAAACACATGAGATATAATCTGACCCTTGACCTCTGAGTCTCTACACAGCCTTGCCCCGTCTTTGAACTTGTGTGTCCAATCACATCGAACGAAATCCCCTCTCGAACAATAAAATAGCCCACACTAATTACTAGCTAGGCTTGTCCACATTTTCTCGTCTCTCTGGACCGACGGTCTATTCCAGTCAAATTTATGATAACCCCCGTGAGCTGACGGCATGAAAGCAAACCCGATTGGAAAATAACACAGCCGGTCTAACCAGCTAATTATGCTGTTTCATGAGCTGTCAGGTCATGTCCATTATCTCCCCTGGATGGGGGAGACAAGAGAGCTTTCAAGTGCAGGCTTTCCAGCTTGTTCATCACTACCTAAACCAGGTGGAAGGAAGAAAGGACTGGTTGTTTCTTGCTTTTCTCTTTCTTTCCTTTTTAGGTCTCCTTCACGGTCGATTCAGTCTGCTTTCTTTGCATGTAAAGCACAAAATAGACAGCTTTTGTTATTGTTTATGAGCAAAGCCCAGCTTGCCTTCCAAGAAGGGCATTTTCTCCTCATGCTAAATGTGAAATCCACCGCTGAAGCAGCTGTATCATCCAGTCGTTTCCACTGTATTGAGAATATAGAGTTAATAATAACTACAATTCAACAGTGAGAATAATAGGCTGCACTCTTAGAAAAAACCTAAAAGGGTTCTTCGGCTGTCCCCATATAGGACAGGGGTGTCAAACTCATTCCATGGAGGGCCTAGTTTCTGCTGGTTTTTGGTTTTTCCTTTCAATTAAGACCTAGACAACCAGGTTGACATTAATTCATCAATTCAGAACAAAGGAGGAGCGAAAATCCTCGGCCCTCTGTGGAATGAGTTTGACACGTGACATAGGAGAACCCTTTGAAGAACCCTTTTGGGTTCCATGTAGAATGTTTCCACAAAGGGTTTTACATGGAACTCAAAAGGGTTCTACCTGTAACCAAAAAGTGTTCTACCTGGAACAAAAAAGGGTTCTCCTATGGGGACAACCCATATAACACATGTAGAACCCTTTATCCTATGAGTGTAACTACCAAGCCTATCAGTGGGCATACTTGCTTTCCATTGCCGAAATATAAATAATGCCGCTGTAGTTGCCGTGATCCAATACCACTCCCCCAGTGTGAAACTCTAAACCATATCAATAACCTGCTGCTAGAAGGTATCCCTGGTAGACTCAGCTCCCACTGTTTGTGTAAGTCAAACGAAAGTTCTGGAAGGCAATGGTATAGGAGCAATTACGTACCAGAATCTCCAGGAACTAAAATGTTAAACGGTGTGTATATGTGATAATATTTACGACTGTGACATAGGTAAATAGAAACTAGCATAAAACACGTTATTTTAACAGCTGTATTTTGCTACATTACACATGTAGGATTATTAACGTCGTCATATATTATCTACGGTTTAGTTATTCTCCATCTACATGGTCAACTCTGTCTCCAACGATTCTGTTAAATACGTATGTAAATAAATGACATGAAAATAAATGACATGAAATGGATCCTGGGACAGTGAGGTGCATGGGGCCTTGTGTACTGTAAAATACTCTGAACCAACCAAGGAAGTAATTTCTTCAGAGAGTGGCTCTGTCTGGACCAATTATCCAATCCTCTAATGAACTAATTATGGCAGTCTGAAGGCAATGATTGTAATTACATACACAGCCACAGCATAGCCACCTTACTTGAAGCTAGCAAGACTTTCTCTCACGTTTTCCCCTGCCTTAAAGACGGAGATTAGAGACGTGTCAGTCATCTTTAAGAATGACTATGGTTACACTGTACATATTAGTGTACATGCATAGTGTACACATGCATACCTGCATTATTAAAACATACAAATCTATTCTCCCCTTACTGACCCTCATTCTAAATCTCCTGCTCAAACCATCCTGGAGGGGGGAGAGCGAGAGAAAGAAGAAATAAAGGAAGAGAGAGGGAGAAAAAGGGGGAACCCTGACTATCCTCCCCCCCGGGATGGAGCAACGGGCTGCCTTACAAATCCCCACGCTTCTTATCCAGCCTTTCCTAAATACCCAAAAAGGACAGGTTTGTCAGTGGTGCTAGGCAGTAGCCTTCTAATTGCACTTCTAAATGACACTCTCTGCTGTAAATGACCAAATTCATTCTAATTCATTCTGCTGTAAATGTAGTTTTATGAGACCTAATTCATTCGGCTGTAAATTTAGTTTTATGAGACCAAATTAATTCTGCTGTAAATGTAGTTTTATGAGACCTAATTTATTCTGCTATAAATGTAGTTTTATGAGACCAAATTAATTCTGCTATAAATGTAGTTTTATGAGACCTAATTCATTCTGCTGTAAATGTAGTTTTATGAGACCTAATTCATTCTGCTGTAAATGTAGTTTTATGAGACCAAATTAATTCTGCTATAAATGTAGTTTTATGAGACCTAATTCATTCTGCTGTAAATGTAGTTTTATGAGACCTAATTCATTCTGCTGTAAATGTAGTTTTATGTGACCAAATTAATTCTGCTGTAAATTTAGTGTTATGAGACCTAATTCATTCTACTGTAAATGTAGTTTTATGAGACCTAATTCATTCTGCTGTAAATGTAGTTTTATGAGACCTAATTCATTCTGCTGTAAATGTAGTTTTATGAGACCTAATTCATTCTGCTGTAAATGTAGTTTTATGAGACCTAATTCATTCTGCTGTAAATGTAGTTTTATGAGACCTAATTCATTCTGCTGTAAATGTAGTTTTATGAGGGATGGTCACTAGACATCTTTCTACATTATGTGATTCTACTATACTGTATGAGGAAATGTCAATACTACACGTCATCTTAAGGGTCACCCAAAAAAGCAGGCCAAGCAAAACTACTGACTGAGCGATAGAGAAAGCGGGGAGGAAGAGAGAGGTGAGAAAAAGTGAAGGACTGACAACCCCTGATGGACGTGACATAACAGGGATTTCTGGGGGTCTGCTTTTTTGTGAAATGGGACGCAACCTGTGACTGTTAACACGTTGCGTCTCGGCGGCGGGCTTAAGATCTGGGTCTATCATCGGCTGTTAAGAGTGGGATGGATTCCTCAGGTCTTCAGGATCCAGGCCCTGGGCTGCAGCACTGAAGTGGCGGCAGGCTTCAGAGAGAAGAGAGACACAGGTGCAGGGGGCTATAGTTATAACTTCCTGTCTGACTGACTGACTGAGAGGACCCAAGCTGCTGGGGTCTGTCTGACGAATCTAGCTGAGTGCCTGATCGAAATGAGATAAGAGGCAGAGTTATGAGCAGAACAACTGTATGAGAGAGTATGAGTGGAAATTGGAAATGCATTAAATAAGTTATAAAATACGCCTTCATTTGTCCCTCTCACTCAACCTGGAGCCTATATAAATCCTCCCTACACAAGAAATTCAACTTTGATATATGCTGCAATATCTTATGACCGTCAATGGAGAGTTGAGTCCAGATGCATCAACAACCACAAACATCCCTTCAAGGAATATATTTATATATATATATATATATATATAATGTGGATTAGCCTCATCAAGAAGATTTATGAAGATGGGAACCCATAATCAAATGCAGACTGATAGATAATGACCAGCGGTACCGGTAGATTGGTGGTTATGACGTCCTATTTATACTGCAATGTTAATTCAGGGAGACCGGTTCAGTAACATATCTGGCACTTCCAGCAGAAGTCGTTTGCGGCCTGCTGACCTGGCTGGTAGGGGGGGGGGCTGATCCGTTTACTAACACCTGAGCTGGGGAAGTAGTTCAGCAGCTGCAGGGGGGTTGGGGGTCCGATGGGGGCTTACCGTGGTTGTGAAGGGGCTGCAGATAAAGGAGGATCTCTTTTAGGCCGGGTTGTCCAGAGGAACCTCAGAGAAGCTGCTGGTCATGGCCCGTCCTGAGAAAGTGTGTGAGAGAGAGAAGAAAGTGTGTGAGAGAGAAAAAGTCTGTGTGAGAGAAACAAAATAATGAGGAGACAGGGCATAGATGAAGTGATGACCGTGGGGAGTTTTAACCCTAGATCTATGGCTACATTTCCCCTGCTAATGGTTACTGAAGGATGCTTGAGTAATGGCAGCAGACCTACAGTCAGGATCCCTGCCAAAGTAGAACATTCAATACTAATGCGATGGTAGAACATGTGTTCTGAATCATATACTGTAGAACCATCTGACAGTAGTGGGACTAAACAATGGAATCCTACAGCCATCCTTTACAAGTGACCCTGCAGCCGCGGTTTACAAAATGTTCCATGCATTTTTGGACCGCTGAACGGCTGAAAGGACAACTGGCGTTCTCTCTCTTGGTTTGAGCTCAGCAACATGTCTTAGTAAAGGGGAAGGGTCAAACACACACATCTGCTGTTAACCACTGCCTTTCACTTGCCATGGCTTGACCATATAGTGATGCTTTCCATTGGTTTTGACCAGACATTCAAAACTGACTCAAACACCACCGCTATTAGAGCCCAACTGAATGTTGCTTTAGAAAACGACAGCTTGAACTAACTGTCGTGTTGAGTTGTTGGTTCAGTCTTCACCACCCAATTATAGAGGAATCCTCCACGCTGAGATATGGACATAGTCTGGGAGTTGTGGTGCTATCACCATGCTGTGTTAATTACATTCTCCCCGGGAGAGGAATGTTCAAGGCATAGTAGAACACTTCTGTTCAACATTGTATCCCTGAGTCAATTACAGAGAAAGAGGAAGTGGATAAACCAATCTGTCTCGTTGTGTTTTCAAATTACGCAAAGAAGCGAAAAGAGAGGTGTGATTTGTTTTTGGCCACTTTTTTTAAACGGCGAGGAACAATATTCAATTAACGGCATCAATAGACATAGATACCATGACGTTAGAAGAAGATGTATACAAATGTTCAACGGAAATGTGTCTTCTTCACCCCCAGCCGTCAGAAAGACACACATACACACAGAGGTTGTAGCAGATATTGAACTATACCAACCTCTTGGAGTTGTTGAAGCGATCCTGGCGGTGATGCTGGTGTTGTTGTTGTTGCTCTCGTTGGCCTCCACTGACTCCACTGAGGTCTTATTGGAGACAGTGTTCTCGTCATCAGTCTCCCCCACTGGGGCCTCAGGGGCCACATCTCCAGGGGCCCCATCATCAGGTTTGTCCACAGGGCTGGCAGGCGGTGGGTAGTCAGAGATTTTCTCACTATCTGCTGCAGAGTGAGTACAGAGTTTAATCATGTCAGTGTCTTAACATATTATTGTCGAATTATACACACAATATCTCTGAAGAGCTTGCCACAGCACATTTCAACACACCCATTATTGCATAAACCTGTATTTAACACATGTTCACCCAAATTCCGGCTAAGAAAGGCATATTTACCTTGCACTGCAAGACTGTGCTTTGTCATTACCCCTAAGCATTACTATAATGATAGCATTTCCTATCTGAGTCTCCTGGCCGGCAGTGTTTCTCTTTCTGTTCCTACAAGAATGTTTCTGCTCACTTTGACTGTTGGGGGATTTCTCCTCTACTGAACCAGCTGATCCAGGCCCAGGCCTCTGGTTGGTCGCCTAATGAGGTCCTGATTACTGACCGGGCCTTGCTGGGAGAGCAGCACCACACAGCTGGTTAAGAGCTGTGGGAAAGTATGGCCGCCTCGTTATTATCTTACCCAAGGTGATGGGGGGACTGTGGGGGATGGTGGGGACAAGGGTGCTACGAGGCTGGGGAGGGAGGGGGGTAACACCACTGCTGTTCTGGACATATCTGCAGCATTATTCAGATCTGTAAACCGCTATTTTTTAAGCACCATTGCTACCTCTTGTGAGGACAGACACTGGGAGACCAGAAGCAAGTACAGGGAGTGAATATTTAATAGTTAACAGACATGAAACAAAACACGGACAGCGTCTGGACAAGGGAAACATAACATTATTGCTGACACAGGGATCAAACTGCGGCTATGGAACCCTGACCTGTTCACAGGACGTTCTACCTGTCCCAGACCTGCTGTTTTCAACTCTCTAGAGACAGCAGGAGTGATAGAGATACTCTGAATGATCGGCTATGAAAAGCCAACTGACATTTACTCCTGAGGTGCTGACCTGTTGCACCCTCTACAACCACTGTGATTATTATTATTTGACCCTGCTGGTCATCGATGAACATTTGAACATCTTGGCCATGTTCTGTTATAATCTCCACCCGGCACAGCCAGAAGAGGACTGGCCACCCCTCATAGCCTGATTCCTCTCTAGGTTTCTTCCTAGGTTCTGGCCTTTCTAGGGAGTTTTTCCTAACCACCGTGCTTCTACACCTGCATTGCTTGCTGTTTGGGGTTTTAGGCTGGGTTTCTGTACAGCACTTTGTGACATCAGCTGATGTAAGAAGGGCTTTATAAATAGGGTTAGGTTTCGGGATTGTGGTTAAGGTTAGGTTTAGGAAAATAGGATTTTGAACGGGAATACATTTTTAACCCCCAAAATGTCCTGAAAAGGCACTCAGTGGCTGGTTGCTAAAACGAATCCCCGTCAATAGGTCAGTTTCTTCCAGGCCCCCAACTCACTCAAAACCAACACGCTAATTTACTGTCCAAGGGAATGTGGGAATGGAGAGTGAGATCTGTAATTAGCCTTGATGAGCGCTAAATCAGTCTCTGGGTCCAGACTCCATAATTGAGAAAATAAAGTGTCAAGGTCGGTCGCCAGAGCAGTTGGTAGAGATTAAGGTCGTTTCAAGTCATCCCTCACAGCTGGAGCCAAAGCTAAGAATGAGAGAGTGACAGGCAGAGGTACAAGTTGAGAGTGGCGGACTAATTAGAGGCCGAGGCATTGCTCTGCATGCTAGCAAGGATTAATGATAATGTTCGGGTTTTTCATAGTTTGTAAAATATGGTTAAAAATATATACAGTACCAGTCAAAAGTTTGGACACACCTACTCAATCAAGTATTTTTCTTTATTTTTTTACTATTTTCTACATTGTAGAATAATAGTGGAGATATTGAAACTGTGAAATAACACATATGGAATCATGTAGTATCCAAAAAAATGTGTTATATGTATTTTGATTTGTTTATTAGGGGCGGCAGGGTAGCCTAGTGGTTAGAGTGTTGGACTAGTAACCGGAAGGTTGCACGTTCAAATCCCTGAGCTGACAAGGTACAAATCTGTCGTTCTGCCACTAAACAGGCAGTTAACCCACTGTTCCTAGGCCGTCATTGAAAATAAGAATTTGTTCTTAACTGACTTGCCTCGTAAAATAAATTAAAATATATTTGAGATTCTTCAAAGTAGTGCTTTGCACACTCTTGGCATTCTCTCAACCAGCTTCATGAGGTAGTCACCTGGAATGCATTTCAATTAACAGGTGTACCTTCTTAAAAGTTTATTTGTGGAATTGCTTTCCTTCTTAATGCATTTGAGCCAATCAGTTTTGTTGTGACAAGATAAGGGTGGTATACAGAAGATAGCTCTATTTGGTTAAAGACCAAGTCCATGTTATGACAAGAACAGCTCAAACAAGCAAAGAGAAACGACAGTCCATCATTACTTTAAGACATTAAAGTCAGTCAATGCGGAAAATGTCAAGAACTTTGAAAGTTTCTTCAAGTGCAGTCGCAAAAACCATCAAGCGCTACGATGAAACGGGTTCTCATGAGGACTGCCACAGGAAAGGAAGACCCAGAGTTACCTCTGCTGTTGAGGGTAAGTTCATTAGAGTTACCAGCCTCAGAAATGTCATCCCAAATAAATGCCTCACAGTTCAAATAACAGACACATCTCAAAATCAACTGTTCAGAGGAGAAAAAAACACTACTAAAAGGACACCAATAATAAGAAGAGACTTGCATGGGCCAAGAAACACAAGCAATGGGAATTACACCGGTGGAAATCTGTCCTTTGGTCTGATGAATCCACATGCAATTTTTGGTTCTAGCCGCTGTGTCTTTGTGAGACGCAGAGTAGGTGAACGGATGATCTCTGCATGTGTAGTTCCCACCATGAAGCATGGAAGAGGAGGTGTGATGGTGTGGGGGTGCTTTGCTGGTGACACTGCCGGTAATTTACGTAGAATTCAAGGCACACTTGACCAACAAGGCTACCACAGCGTTCTGCAGCAATATGCCAATCCCATCTGGTTTGTGCTTAGTGGGACTATCATTTGTTTTTCAACAGGACAATGACCCAACACACCTCCAGGCTGTGAAAGGGCTATTTGACCAAAAAGGAGAATGACGGAGTGCTGCATCAGATGACCTGGCCTCAACCCAATTGAGATGGTTTGGGATGAGTTGGACCGCAGAGTGAAGGAAAAGCAGCCAACAAGTGCTCAGCATATGTGGGAACTCCTTCAAGACTGTTGGGAAAGTATTCCAGGTAAAGCTGGTTGAGAGAATGCCAAGAGTGTGCAAAGCTGTCATCAAGGCAAAGGGTGGCTACTTTGAAGAATCTAAAATATATTTTGATTTGTTTAACACTTGTTTGGTTACTACATGATTCCCTATGTGTTATTTCATAGTGTTGATGTCTTCACTATTATTCTACAATGAAGAAAATAATAAAAAGAAAAGAAAAACCCTTGAATTAGTAGGTGTTCTAAAACCTTTGACCAGTAGAGTGTGTGTGTGTGTGTGTGTGTGTGTGTGTGTGTGTGTGTGTGTGTGTGTGTGTGTGTGTGTGTGTGTGTGTGTGTGTGTGTGTGTGTGTGTGTGTGTGTGTACTTCCACAAGCAGAGAACGCTTGAAAACGAGAATAGCAAAGTTTCCCCTTTTTCTGAGGTTCAAGAGGTTCTTACAACATCATACTGAGGAGGTAGTAACACAATCTAAGCCTTTCATCATGGCACCGAAAAACAATCCTACAAAGTGGAAGTCGACCAAATCGATCAGCGGACATGTAGGACATTTTGGTCAAGCCAAACCATAAAAAGGAACAGAAATACATAAAGGACCGACAATAACCAAAATATTTCAAAAGGGCTTTCTCTCCACACCTCTAGTAAAGGAGACGGACTGCACTGCAAGGATCTTGACACCCGTAAAGACAACAGAGAGGTTAAGAAATAGAGACCATGTCTAATTGTGTATCTGTGTGTCTTTGTGTTTGAGCGCGTTTGCTGTGTGCGTGCGTAATTCATTCTAAAAGGAGTTCAACTGTTATCATTACTCTGCTTCATACACATCAGATCCTTTCCATTGCGTCCATCTCAAACCCAGTCCTAGTGACAGTTGTCTATAATTTTTTAACAGACTGACTTTACAGGCATGGGGCAGCAGTATGCTTTTACAACAGTGGAATTCACACCTCTCCAAATCATGGTTTCATTTGTTTGACTTGTATCTCTTTTAGAAAGAGCACAGAAAAAAAGTCAAGTTGAAAGGTTACGGCTGGGAGAAGTGCAAAAGAAGCAGACGTCTGTCGCTACTGAGCTGCATCAAAACAGTAGCAACACATGATGCCAGTGCAACGTCTTGAGTTGATGATTTTTTTAAAAGGAGAGGAAAAAAATGACTTGGGAGGTAGTTACTTTTAAAAGAGCCAATCAAAACTGACCCATTCCACAAAGTGTGACCCAGGGTGAAGAGAGAAAGACAGGCTCAAACATGTCCACAACAGTCACAAAGCCTGGGAAGACCTCTGAGAGAAATAAGAATTCAACCACTTTCAACCTAAACAAAAAGTTATGTCAAAAGGAAGGGCTATCAGATTGAGAATAAATGAAAACAGCTAATGCTGCATGGTGTTCTCTTCTCTTACTATAACGGTTGATGTTTCCATTATTTCACTGTGTGTGTTTTATTACACAGGTGTCCGATGCCTGACATTCAGGATTCTTTAGCAGGGTTCTACATTGCCACCATTTTTCTCGCATGTGTGACAAATTATTTTGCTGTGCGACCTGGAATTGTTATTTAGGAACACCAGTGGACATATATATTTTTTTAAGTATGATTCAAGCTTTAATACTTCTCATTGTGCTCCTAAAACCTGTCACTATTTTGAAATGTCCTCTGTTTAAAGCACTGAGAACAATAGACCACAGTATAAAAGGTCATGTCTTATAACACAAGAACACATTAAAGGTAGCCTATACCATAGAAGCTGTAGTTACACATCCATCAGAGACCAATGAACAACTCGCTCTGTGCTTTGACTCTCCTGTTCATTCTCTAGGGTTTTGTTTCCATCCAGTGGCGGACGTTGGTACGGCACCTCACCACAAAGATGACATTACACAGAGTAGTGTAAAACATTTTACAAATCAAACGTGTTATGGATGGTGACAGTGGTGTCACAAAGGAGTGGGCAATGAGAGCTGACCCACTAGGCAGTTCAACATCTAGTTTTGATTTACAGTACGTTTGGTTGAGTTGTTAATTAACGTGAATTCAAGGTGACAAAAAATGGCACAATCTCATTGGATTTAGGTTCAAAAGTAAGGAGAAAAAAACGATGAAAATCCCTGACGTTTATGACTTCTTTCAAATCCAATCAGTTTTCCAAGTTGATTCAACCAGTTTTTGCCCAGTGGGGAAGTTCTTATCTATCTAAACAATGCATAGTCATGACTGAAAGTATTGGCACCCTTGATAAAGATGAGAAAAAAGACTGTATAAATAACACAAATACTGAGATATATTGTATGCTCAACATTTTGGGGGAAATTATATTATATTAATACAATTGCTCACAGATAAAATATTTTGTTTACCAAGAAATGTAAAAAAAAAAAAAGATGGGTATCAAAATGATTGAAAGTCCGGAGATGGGATGGCTACCACAAATGTTTCATTTTGTGGCCAATTAACCATTTCTTTGTGGATTTTGATGTGTTCTTGGGGTCACATATTCTTTATCCCCTTACACTTGTGTGTATAAGACAGTAGTTTGGAATTGTTAGTTAGATTACTTGTTGGTTATTACTGCATTGTCGGAACTAGAAGCACAAGCATTTTGCTACACTCGCATTAACATCTGTTGTGTTAACACCATGTGTATGTGACAAATAACATTTTATTTTATTTTATTTTATTTGATGTACTGTAACTTTGGGCTCCTGAGTGGCGCAGCGGTCTAAAGCACTGCATCTCAGTGCTAGAGGCGTCACTACAGACACCCTGGTTTGAATCCAGGCTGTATCACAACCAGCCGTGATTGGGAGTCCCATAGGGCGGCCAGTGTAGGCCGTCATTGTAAATAATAATTTATTCTTAACTGACTTGCCTAGGTAAATAAAGGCTAAATAAAAATACAAAATTCATTTTAAAAACTTGGTGAAGTTCATGATGCCGTTGACCTTAGTTAGCAAGGGCCCAGGACCAACAGCCCCCACAACATCAAAGATCCACCACCATATCTTACAGTATGTATGAGGATTTTTCTCTTAAACACCAAACCACGGTGTGTGTGACCAAATAGCTCTATTTTTGTCTAATCTGATCATAGCACCTGGTTCCAATCCAAGTGCCAATGCTGTTTAGCGAACACCAGGTATTTACATTTGTTGCTCAATAAAGGCTCCTATTGGCATGGAGGTGGCGTCTATTTGTAGATTTGGAGTCTTGGTGACCCCAGGATGCGACCAAGTTCGGTAATTCTCTAACGATGACCCTCTGTCTTTTCTTTGTCTAACCATCTTCCTCACTGTGATTGGGGACAAGTTACACTTGGTTCTTCTACCAGACATGCTAACCACTGATCCAGTGGTTTTAAACTTTGTAAATGTTGCCCAGTAGTTTCCTTTTCCCCATTGTGATGGATGACAAATGGATTTTTACATGCGGTGTTACCTCATTTTTACCTCAGTGAAACAGGAAGTCAAGAAAGGCCACAATACAGTTCTTTAAATGATGCATTTTGTGTCACCATGAATAAGTGGCCAGGGACACTTTGCTTCAGGGGGAGTTGTGATATGCAAAAAAAACACATTCCATTACACATGTGTGTAACAGGACAAATATCTTCAAAATGTGACTGCTAACATGCAAAACATTTTGGGACTGTATCAACAGTGGACTAATGAAAAATACACTAAAATATAGTTTGAGTAGAGTTCCCCTATAGGCTGAGATGAATGCAAAAAGAAGTATACTATGTTAATGCTGATTCAATTTTGTTTGATTTTATTTACATGAATCGTTAGGAGTGCTCAACATTTTGATATCTTTTTTAGATTTGTTTTATTACTTGTTAAACAACATATTTTTCTCTGAGCAGTTGTATTAGTAATATAATGTTCCTATACATTGGCCAGGTCGCAGTTGTAAATGAGAACTTGTTTTCAACTGGCCTACCTGGTTAAATAAAAAAATGGAATAAACCTCAGTATTTGCATTATTTATTTCACACAGTCTTTTTTGATCATCTTTATCAAGGGTGCCAATCATTTCGGTCGTGACTGTAAATGTAAGCTCTTAGGGACTCTAAACCTCACACAGTGCTCAACTCACTGTTTTGAATCAAACTTGAATAGAAACAGTGATATGAGCAACACACCTGCCACACAAGACATCATGAAGTTTTAAAAAATAAGTTGAAAAATGCATTATTTCAGCTGTGACTCTGGGCATTTTAAAACGTAGATAACTACGAATATATTATAGCTATTAGCACACATTGACTTCCTTCCCTCTTCTCTTTAACAGCTGTTGCAAAAGAGGAAATCCACTCTGAACACAAAAGCCATTCCAGTAACCAAACAATACATCACACCTGACAGAACACTGTGCAATAACTCAACAACTCATAAAAACTACAAATATAGAATTCTCAATAGAGAATTGTTCCTCTTTTGGGGGCACATTGTCATAGACCCAGCAAAGTGACCCTACGAGAGGACAGTACATGCACTGGTCCATTGCCTCATCAAGCTCACCTCTTTCTCCCTCACTTCCCTTAACCAGGACCTCGGTGCTGTTGAGATCCACGGTGGTAAAGGTGTCCATCCCTGGAGAGGTGATCAAAGACAACATGCAATTTGTTCTTAACTGACTTGCCTAGTTAAATAAAGGTTAAATAAAAAATGGTTACTACCAGTCTAACACGTTATTGACCACAAGTTAATGTACATGAGCTAGATGCTCATTATTATTTTTTGGGGTAGTTCAGTTTCTCTTTCTCTCTGCATTGTTAGGAATGGCCCATAAGTAAGCAGTTCACTGTTAGCATGGGATGAATCAAATCTAAATCAAGATTTACAGAAGTGTTTTGGTGATGTCTTGTGTACAAGCTTCTACAAAGTCTAAGTTTCCCTATTAGTGTGTAGTAAATGATCATTAATGAGGAGAGTGTAAATGAATGTAGTGTATTCTCATCCATACAGATGTATAATACTGCATGTTTTGTTCTATACATATTCTATGTAATTCTATGTTGTCACCCTTCTGTGTTGAGGAGTTGTCAAACACGGCGTCGGGATCCGCAGTACTCAGAGGCAGATCCTCATGCCTGTCTCGGAGATCTACGGAGTACCTCTGGAAACACAACAGGGTACAACACACACACACACCTCAACGGGCTAGAAAACAGACAGGCATCTACAGACATCATTGAATGCTAGCGTTTTGGTGTTTGTACAAAGTCAAGTTGAAGATTTGTTATAGAATGTTAGAATGGATTAAATCACAGAATTGAACTGGACAAACAGCATATACCTTACTCACCCTTGATGTCTTCTTAGTAAAGAAGCATGTTGCTCCAAGCACACAGGCAGTGATGATGATCACAATAAAGATGATCAATCCTATCAAGAAACAGAAAACAATCAATTGTTGAGCAATAAAGATAAAAGGCCATGTTGATGTCATTTATAATGTGGGTTAGTCTGACAAATGATCACCAATTCAGATTTGTTGTCAGAACACACACCGTTGGGCAAGTTTGAGACATTTTTTAAATGCAATCATGTTACCAATGTGGGGCGATTTTCTCGCAGAGGGTTTTGGTTGAGCAGTTCCCGCCGAACCTTTTGAATAAAGAGAAGATAAAAGTTGTGTACTGATGGATTCACTTCACAGTGGATTCACTTCACAGTGGATTCACTTCAGTCTGGTGAGATCAACTCACTTCTATTCTCGGTGGTGCTAGTAGCAGAAGTGCTAGCAGTTGTGCTGCTGGCCTCTGCTGGGGGCTTTGATGTAGAGACGTCCATTGGTGAGGGCCAGGATGTCGGTCCTGGAGAGGCATCTTGAGAAAAACGACTGTTACTTTACCTCCACCAAAGCAGGTAGGAAATTAGCATCGATCAGAGATGGAGCCAAGACTTAGACCCCTTGAGACCGAGACTGTATCGACTGGTCTTGAGGGGTCTCAAGACCCAAGGCAACGAGGTCAAGACTCCATCTCCAGTATCGACCATTGACCATAAACTGACCATACAGTGAAAGCAGCAACTCCAACCTACCTGAACTGGTCTTCAGTGGTGTGGTTACCGTGTGGTTAGGCCTCCCGGTGGAATTGGTTATAGGGACGTTATCAAAAATGAGATCAGTAAGGTTTGGGTTTATGGCGAATAATGTAAAATTATTGTTGTCTACAGTCGTGGTATGTCTTGGAGTGGCTGTTTTGTTGGCTGGGTTGGAGGCTGAGGTGGGCTGGGTTACAGTGGGATTGACTGGCTGTGTCTGGGCTGTGGTGGTAGAAGCCAGGACGAGACCTGAAAAAAGACATGAGTATGGTTTAGAATCAGTGTTGGGGAGTAGTGAACTACATGTAGTTCAACTGGTCCTATTAATGACATTATTAATGACATTTTGCTGTAGCTTGGTGGTACTGTAGTTGAACTAAATTCACATCTTGGTAGTGTTTTCAGTAGTTTATTACTTTGTTGCTGTCACACCCTGACCATAGTTTACTTTGTATATTTCTATGTTTTGGTTGGTCAGGGTGTGAGCTGAGTGGGCATTCTATGTTTCATGTCTAGTTTGTCTATTTCTATGTCTGGCCTGATATGGTTCGCAATCAGAGGCAGGTGTTAGTCATTGTCTCTGATTGGGAACCATATTTAGGTAGCCTGGGTTTCACTGTGTGTTTGTGGGTGATTGTTCCTGTCTCTGTGTTTTCACCAGATAGGGCTGTTTCGGTTTTCGTTACGTTTCCACATTTGTTTTTTGTTGTAGTTTTTGTATTGATTCGTGTTTTACGTTTGTTGATTAAACATGGATCGCAATCTACACGCCGCATTTTGGTCCGACTCTCCTTCACCAAAAGAGAACCGTTACAGAATCACCCACCGCAACGGGACCAAGCGGCGTGTCAACAGGCAGGAGAAGAACAAAGGCAGCAAAAGCGGCGCAATGAGGATTGGACATGGGATGATATATTGGATGGCAAGGGTTGCTATACATGGGAGGAGATCCTGGTGGGAAGGGATCGCCTTCCATGGGAACAGGTGGAGGCAGCGAGGAGAGCAGAGGCAGCCAGAGAGAGGAGCCGGCGATATGAGGGAACACGGTTGGCAAGGAAGCCCGAGAGTCAGCCCCAAAAATTTCTTGGGGGGGCTCACAGGGAGTAGGGCTACGCCAGGTAGGAGACCTGCGCAAACTCCCTGTGCTTACCGGGGGGCTGGAGAGACCGGGCAGGCACCGTGTTATGCAGTGGTGCACACGGTGTCCCCAGTGCGGGTGCATAGCCCGGTATGGTATATTCCAGCTCCTTGTATCGGCCGGGCTAGAGTGGGCATCGAGCCAGGTAAGGTTGGGCAGGCTCGGTGCTCAAGAGCTCCAGTTCGCCTGCACGGTCCGGTCTATCCAGTACCACCTCCACACCCCAGCCCTCCGGTAGCAGCTCCCCGCACTAGGCTTCCTGTGCGTGTCCTCGGTCCAGTACCACCAGTACCAGCACCACGCATCAGGCCTACAGTGCGCCTCGCCTCTCCTACGCTGTCGGAGTCTCCCGCCTCTCCAGCGCCCTCGGAGCCTTTCTCCTCTCCTGCGCTGCCGGAGTCTCCCGCCTGTTCAGCGCAGCTAGAGCCTTCTTCCTCTACAGCGCTGCTGGAGTCTCCTGCCTGTTCAGCGCAGCCAGAGCTGCCAGCCTGCATGGAGCAGCCAGAGCTGTCAGTCTGCATGGAGCAGCCAGAGCTGTCAGTCTGCATGGAGCAGCCAGAGCTGTCAGTCTGCATGGAGCAGCCAGAGCTGTCAGTCTGCATGGAGCAGCCAGAGCTGTCAGTCTGCATGGAGCAGCCAGAGCTGCCAGTCTGCAAGGAGCTGCCAGTCTACAAGGAGCTGCCAGCCTGCAAGGAGCCGCCAGAGCTGTCAGCCTGAAAGGAGCCGCCAGAGCCGCCAGTCAGCGTGGAGCCGCCAGAGCCGCCAGTCAGCGTGGAGCCGCCAGAGCCGCCAGTCAGCGTGGAGCCGCCAGAGCCGCCAGTCAGCGTGGAGCCGCCAGAGCCGCCAGTCAGCGTGTGTAGCCGCCAGAGCCGCCAGTCAGCGTGGAGCCGCCAGAGCCGCCAGTCAGCGTGGAGCCGCCAGAGCCGCCAGTCAGCGTGGAGCCGCCAGAGCCGCCAGTCAGCGTGGAGCCGCCAGAGCCGCCAGTCAGCGTGGAGCCGCCAGAGCCGCCAGTCAGCGTGGAGCAGCCAGAGCCGCCAGTCAGCGTGGAGCAGCCAGAGCCGCCAGTCAGCGTGGAGCAGCCAGATCTTTCAGTCTGCCAGGTTCCGCCAGTCAGCCAGACTCTTCCAGATCTGCCAGTCAGCCAGAACTGCCAGTCAGCCAGACTCTTCCAGATCTGCCAGTCAGCCAAGATCTGCCAGTCAGCCAGGATCTGCCGAAACCACCAGCCAGCCAGGATCTGGTAGATCCATCAACCTGCCTGAGCTTCCTCTCACTCCCGAGCTTCCTCTCACTCCCGAGTTACGTTTCCACGTTGGTTTTTTTTGTAGTTTTTGTATTGATTCGTGTTTTACGTTATGTTGATTAAACATGGATCGCAATCTACATGCCGCATTTTGGTCCGACTCTCCTTCACCAAAAGAGAACCGTTACAGTTGTGGTGTAGCTAACCACTGGAACTACACACTACTTGTTTTTTGCAATAAGAAAATAAAGTATGGGTGAAGTAGGAAATAATCTCCTTTTTTTTTTTGGGGTATCAGCGTTTGGGAATCCCCGGTCTATGATATTTCAGATTTAGAAATGATAATTTTCACAAAGTAGCTTCAATGTAGTGAACTTCTTTTTTTTTTAAGTCAAAATGAAGTTGTAGTCACATTATGCATATTGAGCAACAACTGTCCCGTAGACGGGACACCGATCCACAAGAAGTTTAAGTAAACTATAGTTCCTTAAGGTAGGGCTCTACAGCACCGCCGTCTACGCGCATATGCGCCTAATTATTTTGCTGTGAGACCTGGAATAGAAAAATCAAGGATGTAATATCTCAAATCTCTTTCATTGTGCTCCTAAATGTATTTGTGTGCGCCTGCATTTTTCAACTTAGGTGCACACATGCTCCTCGTAGAGCCCTGTAAGAGTAGCTTTAGTGTAGCTCATCTTCTTCCAATGTAAAGTAATTGGGAGTTTGGTAGACTATAATATCAGAGTAGCTTCCCCAACACTGTCTAGAATATAGAGAAGAAACCATTGCATAGATAGAGCATTGATTACATCAGCAACTTTTTTGGGCAGATAAACTGAATTGACAAAACCAGTTGAGAAAACAATCTCGTATTTGTATAATAACCTGTGCAAAATAATCAAAGACTTGATCTTAAATATACAAAAACAAGCAAAGTACATAAAAGTAATGTTATACTAGATAACATTCAAGTAACCTTAAGAGTGTTTGGCCAGCCCCCCAAAATAAAATCTATTTTTATTACTTTAAAGATTTTTTTAAAAAGAGCTTCTGGACAGTAAACGAAAGGTCGCTGGTTCGAATCACCGAGCCGACTAGGTTGATGTGCTCTTGCACAAGGGCACATCAACACGTCTCCTGTAAGTCGCCCTGGATAAGAGCGTCTGCTACATGACTCAAATGTAAACATACTGTAAATGTCACAAAAACAGAGAGAGACAGCTTACCCAAAAGGACAGTCAGACAGGGAAAAGTCAACTGCATTTTGTCCATTTTGAGTAACCCTTGTGTGTAGTTCTCTTTCCTTGTCACTCTAGTAGCCTGCTGTAGACTGTGTCACTAACAGAGTGAGGAAATGCAGTGCAGTCTAGTGCATCCCTCTCAGGATGCTGGGCCATGAAGCCACAGAGAACATTCACCGCCACAGGATGTATAATAGAGAAATAGCGTTGCTCGAAAAAGTACTGGGGGAAATGACAAACTTTTATACAAAACTACCCCCCCCCCCCTCCGGGTCCAGAATTCAGACATTCTCTCAAAAGCAGAAGAGTAATGCTTTTCTATGATCTATGATTCTGCCCATGCCCAAACCCGGACATTTATTGTTTGATTCCATCATTAAAAGTGGATGCTGAATTTGATTCCTGATGCTTGTGTGTGTTAAGGTACCCTTACAACACCCTTATCTTACCTCATCTTATGACTGCATTGGGTCATGTCTGTCATTATCAGATTGCCACAGATACTTGTTGTTGATCTGAGTCATCATGCTGTATTTATAACTTCCTTGTAACCTCTCAGTTCTTTCCTTTGAAGGCAACAGACAGCAGGCACATACAGCGACGATGGGGCTCATGCAATCTTTTTAAGGACAAATAACTAAATATCTACTTACAGCAGTAGTCAGTAGACTCAGAGAAAAAAAGGTGCTGTCTGGAACCTAAAAGGGTTATTTAGCTGTCCCCATAGGATAACCCATGAATTAACCCTTTTTTGTTCCAGGTAGAACCCATTTGGTTCCAGGTAGAACCCTTTCCACAGAGGGTTCTACCTGGAACCAAAAAGGGTTACCCTATGGGGACAGCAGATGAACCCTTTTTTCTAAGAGTGTAGTGATAGTGGATTTCAAGGCCTCTCGCACACTCCTCATCCTCTCCAGTTGCCTAATAAATCACACTTTGATACCAGTTGTTGGTATGCCGTCAAAGAAAACACTGCAGAATCTTGGACATGTTGCTTACAAGCTAGAATGTTGAATACAATTTTAACTTACACTGTAGGTTGTCTATCTGTGCGGTTGGTCCTTCAACTACTCGAAAATTGAGGCAAAATATCCACAGGATATAATCGTTAACCTGACTTTTTAAAGCACCAGTACTGACATTTCTATCACCTAGCACATGAGCAAAACCGCATGCAGGGCGTGAATGTCAGATACAATCAAATTAAATATTATTTGTCACATGCGCTGATGCACAAATAATATTTTGATTTGCACCCCCCACAACCACAGGGCTCTCCAGAGGGTGGTGCGGTCTACCCAAAACTAGGGGCAAACTACCTGCCCTCCAGGGCACATACAGCACCCGATGTCACAGGAAGGCCAAAAAGATCACCAAGGACAACAACCACCCGAGCCACTGCCTGTTCACCCCGCTATCATCCAGAAGGCGAGGTCAGTACAGGTGCATCAAAGCTGGGACCGAGAGACTGAAAAACATCTTCTATCTCCAGGCCATCAGACTGGCCACCATATGTATATACTGTATTCTATTCTACTGTATCTTAGTCTATGCCTCTCTGACATTGCTCATCCTAATATTTATATATTCTTAATTCCATTCCTTTACTTTAGATTTGTGTGTATTGTTGTGAAATTGTTAGATATTACTTGTTAGATATTACTGCACTGTTGGAGCTAGAACACAAGCATTTCGCTACACCCGCAATAACATCTGCTAAACATGTGTATGTAATTTGATTTGATTGGAGATCAGAATGACAGTTTTATTTTTATCCACAAGAGGTCAGCATTGTATCACACGCAAATAAAACCATCACCACAGCTCTCTCCTCTAAATCCAAAATGCTTTGTCAATGGAGCTTTTGAGAGTGTCTTGGCAACATCTGACCCAACAGTGAGACAGACGCTGCTGGTACCTTTGGGCGGAAAGTTGGACTCTGACTCAGTCCTCAAGAAACATTCCATGTCAAATGATTTACACTTTCCCCATTAAAACAAGCCAACGTTCTGAGAAACCCTTTTAATCTCAAATAATGTGCTAGTAATTCATGAAGCTAAACGTACAGTCAGTACATGCCAGTGTTGATGTCTACGGAGCCAAAGTAGACAGAGTTGAGGCCTAAAGTAAAATAATATCTAAACCAATTGGTTCATAAGATCTCAATATTGGACGGGAGTGCGAGTGTGGTGCTATGTGGTTAGGTCGAGGTGAGGTCTTGGGTTGTGGGTTGTTCCTGGGGTTTAGACTTGAGTGGAAGTTGAGGTTCTGTTTGGCCTGGTTGCTATAACATGGAGCAATACTAGTTAACCTTTTAGGGCTCATTAAGCTTAGTTTTCATGTTCTTTTGTCATGCACAAATATTTTAAAGATAAACAAAAATGTATGTTTTGATAGGCTTTGATATGATATGGCTTTGATTTGATAGGCCAACTACAGCGACACAGGGCAGAATAAAACAATTGCAAAACGTGTCTGGATGTAATAGGTTGCTGTGCCTGTGTATAGAAACGCTATGATGGGTGGAGGAATGCAGTGTGTAGTGCGAAGGAGTGTGTGTTTGTGTGTATGTGTGTATGTGTGTGTGTGTGTGTGTGTGTGTGTGTGTGTGTGTGTGTGTGTGTGTGTGTGTGTGTGTGTGTGTGGCAGATTGACGTTTATTGGGATGAACACAGAACTTAGCGATATTCACTAGATAGGCCAGCTGCAAAGTCAAAATGGGCTATATTGTAAACATTTATGAAAACAAAAATATGCCTTTTGGTCTTCATTTAAGGTTAAGGTTAGGCATTAAGGTTAGCAGTGTGGTTAAGGTTAGGTTTAAAATCAGATGTCATGACTTTGTGGCTGCGCCAGATAGTGACCATTCTGCAGAGCTGCCTCCAGAACAACATTCATGAGTATTCAGACCCCTTGACTTTTTCCACCTTACAGCCTTATTCTAAAATGGATTAAATAGATTTTCCCCCTCATCAATCTACACACAATACCCCATAATGACAAAGCAAAAACAGGTTTTTAGAAATGTTAGCAAATGTATTAAACATTTAAAAAAATGAAATTTTACATTTACATAAGTATTCAGACCCTTTACTCAGTACTTTGTTGAAGCGCCTTTGGCAGCGATTACAGCCTCAAATCTTTTTGAGTATGATGTTACAAGCTTGGCACACCTGTATTTGGGGAGTTCCTCTCATTCTTCTCTGCAGATCCTCTCAAGCTCTGCCAGGTTGGATGGGGAGCGTCACAGCACAGCTATTTTCAGGTCTCTTCCTAGAGATGTTTGATTGGGCTGGACCACTCAAAGACATTCAGGGACTTGTCCCGAAGCCACCCTTGTGTTGTCTTGGCTGTGTGCTTAGGGTCGTTGTCCTGTTGGAAAGTGAACCTTTACCCAGTCTGAGATCCTGAGAGTTCTGGAGCAGGTTTTCTTCAAGGATCTCTCTGTACCTCCGTTCATCTTTCCCTCAATCCTGACTAGTCTCCCAGTCCATTCCGCTGAAAAACATCCCCACAGCATGATACTGCCACCACCATGCTTTACCGTAGGGATGATGCCAGGTTTCCTTCAGAAGTGACGCTTGGCATTCAGGCAAAAGAGTTCAATCTTGATTTCATCAGACCAGATAATCTTGTTTCTCATGGTCTGAGAGTCCTTTAGGTGCCTTTTGGCAAACTCAAAGAGAATGTCATGTGCATTTTACTGAGGAGTAAAAGTCCTTCTGGCCACTCTACAATCCTGTCTTGGAGCTCTATGGACAATTCCTTCGACCTCATGGTTTGGTTTTTGCTCTGACGTGCACTGTCAACTGTGGGATCGTAAATGGACAGGTGTGTGTCTTTCCAAATCATGTCCAATCAATTGAATTTACCCCAGGTGGACTCCAATCAAGTCGTAGAAACATCTCAAGAATGATCAATGGAAACAGGATGCACCTGAGCTCAATTTCGAGTCTCATAGCACAGGGTCTGAATACTTATGTAAATAAGTATGTAAATTCTGTTTTTTTACTTGTAATACATTTGGAAAAATTCAAAAAAACTCATTTTGTTTTGTCATTATAGGGTATTGTGTGTAGATTGATGAGGAAAATGTTTTATTCAATCAATTTTAGAATCAGGCAAAAAACATAACAAAATGTGGAAAAGGGGAAGGGGTCTGAATACTTTCCGAATGCACTGTAGTCTCCCTGTCTGTGTCGGCCCCTGGGCCCTGGCCCTGTAAGAGCAGGGCAGAGTGCCGGGCTGGCTGGCCGGTGACAGGCCCTTGGCTCCCAGCCTCTCTCATACAGGGATCCCTCGGGGCAGCCTGCTCAGCGAGCCACCAGCCCTTTCATACATTCCCCCACACCGCCCCCAGCTCCAGGCCTTTACCCACCCGCTGCCAACCAACGCAGAGCCACACAACCGTGTGTGCCACCCAGCGCTCCCCAGGCAGACCCAGACACCTGAGCTGGCACAGCAGAGAAGGAGAGGAGGGATGGATGGAGGGATGGATGGATGGAGGGAGGGAGAGCCCAGCCAGACTTCTAGCCAGTCGGCCAGCAAGCGATCCCTGCACCCCGCTGCAGCTGTTCCGTCCCGCTCCACAACGCTCCCACTGTTCCACTTCCAATACAGAACTAATTAAAACTGCGCCCATCTCCGTCCCTGCCAGAACGCCCCCCCTCCATCCTCCACACACACACACACGCACACACACACACACACACACACACACACACACACACACACACACACACACACACACACACACACACACACACACACACACACACACACACACACACACTCCTCCCCCCCTCTACCCCCAACTCCTCCCCCCTCCTAAACCCACCCCAACAGCTGCCTCCACTGCACAGTTGAATTGAGTTATTGACCAGCCTTTTTGTAAACTAAATTTACTGCTTTCGCGCTTTCCTCCATTGATTAAATCATCATGTAATTGATTCCTTCTCTGTGGACTTCTCTCTGCTCTGCTCCCCCTCCCTACCTCATGTTCCCTCTATGCCTTTACAGAACTGCTTGAGAAATTAAGCACAGGGCAGTGGTGCACCCTGCTGCCAGCAAGGCATATAAATACCAATTGCACCATAATAGTAGGTGATCTTGGCCTAATTAAAACATCTCAGTTACAATCTCAGAGGTCAGGAAATGCCATATAAGGTCAGGCCACCAACTGACACGGTATTATCAGGTGTTCATTACACATCCCTGGTGTTATTGTTTTCCCACGTTGCCAACCTCCAGTTTTGGTGCTCGGAAACCTTCCTCTTACCACAAAATTACACAATTGTGATAGCTTCCTTCTGTAATTTCAAGGCAAATTTGTTGTTCCAGAGGACCAGAAATAGGTTCTAGCTTCTCTCTCTCGCATCAATCCACCCCGTAATTGCCATGCAAAAAAATGATGAAGAGTGTTGGCTTCCAAGAGCAGCAACCCTCCTAGTCTCGGCCACTTCCTTTACCTTGTCCTCACCAAGCATTCCGATATAGATTAGCTGGAAATCTTTCCTGCTCTGCCAGGATAATCCCTTGACCGTGTCTTAGGAATGATTTAGGCACACTGTATTCCGGCCAGAGCAGGACATGGCCAGACCTTAGTTTTCATTGCACCCCCCATGATTTGGGTGTTCCGATTGTTTTACATTGCTAAGGGAGGGGGGTCTTTTGTCGTTGAAGAAGGGGGAAAGAAAGTGGGCAATATATATAATACTTATACTGTGGAAACAGAGTTCAAAGTCATCATGTGGACGCGAGGAGATGAATTAGAGTCACTGTTAAAGGGCAGAGTCGGAGCCCTTGGAGGAGAGTGTGTGTGTTCGTGTGTGTGTGTGTGTGTGTGTGTGTGTGTGTGTGTGTGTGTGTGTGTGTGTGTGGTTTGAAACCAGGGGGTCCTGGGAGTGAAGTTATTAAGTGGTTTGAAGTCTGAGGGGTATTTCCACATTTTTCAGCCACACCGACCAACGTTACCCACCACAAAGCTGGGTTACATTCATCAGTCAGGATTGTTAGTAATATGAATGAGGATTTCAGCAAAAGAGCGCTGCAACGCCTTAGTGTGGGAGATGAAACATCTGTACATGGGCGTGTTCTATTGGACACAGTGTTACATACACTCTTAGACAGGAAGGTTCCAAAAGGGTTCTTCAGCTGTCCCATAGGAGAAGCCTTTTTGGTGCCAGGTAGAAATACCCTTTTGGATTCCAGGCAGAACAATCTGTGGAAAGAGTTTTATATAGAACGCAAAAGGGGTTCTACTTGGAACCAAAACGGTTCTACCTGGAACCAAAGGGTTCTTCTTCCTGGAATCAAAAAGGGTTCTTCAAAAGGTTCTCCAATGGGGACGGCCGAAAACCCTTTTAGGTGTATAGACAGTGTGTATAGACAGTGATACATAACATGGAAAATCCAATATAGATGTGAGCTAGAGGATATAGGCATGATGTCCACAGTCGTTTCTGACAGCCCTCTGTCAGGTTCTATATACTGATCTGAGACTTTACATGGCATTCGGAAAGTATTCTTGACTTTTCCCACATTTTGTTAAATTAGACTTATTTTAAAATGCATTAAATACATTTTTCCCTCATCAATCTACAAGCAATAGCCCATAATGACAAAATGAAAACAGACCCTTTGCTATGAGACTCGAAATTGTTTCCATTGATCATCCTTGAGATGTTCCTACCACCTGATTGCAGTCCACCTGTGGTAAATAAAAAATAAAAAACCTTTATTTAACTAGGCAAGTCAGTTAAGAACAAATTCTTATTTTCAATGACGGCCTAGGAACAGTGGGTTAACTGCCCGTTCGGGGGCAGAACAACAGATTTGTACCTTGTCAGCTCGGAGGTTTGAACTTGCAACCTTCCGGTTATTAGTCCAACACTCTAACCACTAGGCTACCCTGCCACCCCAATTAATTGTACATGATTTGGAAAGACACACACCTGTCTATAATAGGTCCCACAGTTGACAGTGCATGTCAGAGCAAAAACCAAGCCATGAGGTTGAAGGAATTGTCCGTAGAGATCCGAGACAGGATTTTGTCGAGGCACAGATCTGGGGAAGGGTACCAAAACATTTCTGCAGTATTGAAGGTCCTCAAGAACACAGTGGCATCCATCATTCTTAAATGGAAGAAGTTTGGAACCACCAAGATTCTTCCTAGAGCTGGCCGCCCAGCCAAACTGAGCAATCGGAGGAGAAGGGCCTTGGTCAGGGAGATGACCAAGAACCCGATGGTCACTCTGACAGAGCTCTAGAGTTCCTCTGTGGAGATGGAAGAACCTTCCAGAAGAACAACCATCTCTACAGCACCACCAATCGGGCCTTTATGGTAGTGGCAATAAGGAAGCCACTCCTCAGTAAAGCACATGACAGCCCACTTGGAGTTTGCCAAAAGCCACCTAAAGGACTCTCAGACGATGAGAAACAAGATTATCTTTTGCCTGAATGCTAAGCGTCACGTCTGGAGGAAACCTGGCACCATCCCTACGGTGAAGCATGGTGGTGGCAGCATCATGCTGTGGGGATGTTTTTCAGCAGCAGGGACTGGGAGACTAGTCAGGATCAAGGGAAAAGATGAACTGAGCAAAGTACAGAGGGATCCTTGATGAAAACCTGCGCCAGAGCACTCAGGACCTCAGACTGGGGCAAAGGTTCACCTTTCAACAGGACAACGACCCTAAGCTCACAGCCAAGACAATGCAGGAGTGGCTTTGGGACAAGTCTCTGAATGTCCTTGAGTGGCCCAGCCAGAGCCAGACCTTGAACCCGATTGAACATCAAAATCAAAATAGATGTGCAGCGATGCTCCCCATCCAACCTGACAGAGCTTGAGAGGATCTGCAGGGAAGAATGGGAGAAACTCCCCATATACAGGTGTGCCTAGCTTGTAGCGTCATACTCAAGACTCGAGGCCGTAATCGCTGCCAAAAGTGCTTCTAGAAAATACTGAGGAAAGGGTCTGAATACTTATGTAAATGTGATATTTCAGTTTTTTATTGTTAATGCAAATATGTCTAAAAAACTGTTTCTGCTTTGTCATTAAGGAGTATTGTGTGTAGATTGATGAGGGGAAAAACATATGTTAATCCATTTTAGAATAAGGCTGTAACGTTTTATTTAGATTTTTCACCTTTATTTAACCAGGTAGGCTAGTTTAGAACTAGTTCTCATTTGCAACTGAGACCTGGCCAAGATAAAGCAAAGCAGTTTGACACATACAACAACACAGAGTTACACATGGAATAAACAAACATACATTCAATAATACAGTAGGAAAATATATATTCAGCATGTGCTAATGAGGTAGGATAAGAGAGGTAAGGCAATAAATAGGCTATAATGGCAAATTAATTACAATATAGCAATTAAACACTGGAATGGTAGGATGTGCAGAGGATGAATGTGTAAGTTGAGATACTGGGGTGCAAAGGAGCAAGATGAATAAATTAAATAAATACAGTATGGGGATGAGGTAGATTGGATGGGCTATTTACAGATGAGCTATGTACAGGTGTAGTGATCTGTGAGCTGCTCTGACAGCTGGTGCTTAAAGCTAGTGAGAGAGGTAAGAGTTTCCAGCTTCAGAGATTTTTGCAGTTCGTTCCAGTCATTGGCAGCAGAGAAATGGAAGGAGAGGTGGCCAAAAGAAGAATTGGTATTGGGGGTGACTAGTGAGATGTACTGTACCTGCTGGAGCATGTGCTACGGCTGGGTGCTGCTATGGTGACCAGTGAGCTGAGATAAGACAGGGCTTTACCTAGCAGAGACTTGTAGAAGACCTGGAGCCAGTGGGTTTGGCGACGAGTATGAAGCGAGGGCCAGCCAACGAGAGCATACAGGCCGCAGTGGTGGGTAGTATATGGGGCTTTGTTGACAAAACGGATGAGACTGTGATAGACTTCATCCAATTTGTTGAGTAGAGTGTTGGAGGCTATATTGTAAATGACATCGCCGAAGTTGAGGATCGGTAGGATGGTCAGTTTTACGAGGGTATGTTTGGCAGCATGAGTGAAGGATGCTTTGTTGCGAAATAGGAAGCTGATTCTAGATTTTATTTTAGGATTGGAGATGTTTAATGTGAGTCTGGAAGGAGAGTTTACAGTCTAACCAGACACCTAGGTATTTGTAGTTGTCCACATATTCTAAGTCAGAACCGTCCAGAGTAGTGATGCTGGACGGGCGGGCAGGTGCGGGCAGCGATCGGTTGAAGAGCATGCATTTAGTTTAACTTGCATTTAAGAGCAGTTGGAGGCCACGGAAGGAGAGTTGTATGGCATTGAAGCTCATTTGGAGGTTAGTTAACACAGTGTCCAACGAAGGGCCAGAGGTATACAGAATGATGTTGTCTGCGTAGAGGTGGATCAAAGAATCACCAGCAGCGAGAGCGACATCATTGATGTATACAGAGAAGAGAGTCGGTCCGAGTACTGAACCCTGTGGCACCCCCATCGAGACTGCCAGAGGTCCGGACAACAGGCCCTCCGTTTTGAGACACTGAACTCTATCGGAGAAGTAGTTGGTGAACCAAGAGAAGCAATCATTTGAGAAACCAAGGCTGTTGAGTCTGCCAATAAGAATGTTGTGATTGACAGTGTCGAAAGCCTTAGCCAGGTCGATGAATACGGCTGCACAGTAATGTCTCTTATCGATGGCGGTTATGATATCGTTTAGGACCTTGAGCGTGACTGAGGTGCACCCAGGACCAGCTTTGAAACCAGATTGCATAGCGGAGAAGGTACGGTGAGATTCGAAATGGTCGGTGATCGGTTTGTTAACTAACGTAACAAAATGTTGACAAAGTCAAGGGGTCTGAATACTTGCCGAACTTGTGAAAGAGTGTCATCACACTAGACTGTGTAATAGCACGATATATCACGCCTGCTCTACCGCAGATTGCGTGTGTGTGTGTGTGTGTGTGTGTGTGTGTGTGTGTGTGTGTGTGTGTGTGTGTGTGTGTGTGTGTGTGTGTGTGTGTGTGTGTGTGTGTGTGTGTGTGGCGAGCTAAAATCAGGAGCAAATGGTTCTCCAACAAGATTTCTCATTTTATGACATGATCTCAAGCTGGAGCTCCCTGGAGTGGGCCAGGTCAGCATGTATCATTTTAATTATTCATTCATGGAAACACACTGTGACTGTGTTGTATTACTCAGAGTGACTGTCTGGGTGTCGAAGCAGTGGCAGTCCCAGGCTGAGTCTACAAATGGCACCACGTTGCGTATCTAGTGCACTACTTTTGATAGGGCTTTGGTCAAAAGTAGTACACTATATGGAGAATAGGGTGCCATTTGAGATGCGAACCAAGTCCCACACCGGGTACATAATACAGCATTAGACATGGAAAATGCCTTCCGGATGGGCCAGGACGAGGGGAGTAAAGACGGGCTTATTTCACCTAAAGTGAATAGGACAGTATGGGTAAGACAGGGGTTTTAGTGGTTTTGCAGTTCAGTGCCTGTGTTTGAAAGCTCTTTCAGCAACGTGGGTGGCAAGGTTTCTTCTTACTACCATCTCTCCCCAGTATTGTAGTTGGCTCTTTGCACTTGTCAGAGCCATTGCTTACTTTCTCGGAAAATGTTCATATTGTTTTATAATGAAAGCCGAGAGGGACGTTGTTGAATTCCCCCTCACACACAGCACAGCCCGCAGGACCGGAGAGCTTGTTGTCATCGCAGATGTCCAAATTCAATTAGCATATTTATTGTTTTCCTATTTTTTTCCCCGAGGAGGGCATTCTCTCTACGCAGACGGTCCCAGTGCTGTGTTCCCGTAGCTACTCCTCCATGTGAAAACACAGTGTGTCACGTAAACACAGGACGGAGAACAACAAGCACAAGCAAAGAGAAACTTTCCACTCCTTCCTGATCCTCCACCCCCCCCTTCCTCTCCTCCCACTCCTTCCTGATCCTCCCCCTTCCTCTCCTCCCACTCCTTCCTGATCCTCCACCCCCCTTCCTCTCCTCCCACTCCTTCCTGATCCTCCCCCCTTCCTCTCCTCCCACTCCTTCCTGATCCCCCCCTTCCTCTCCTCCCACTCCTTCCTGATCCTCCACCCCCCTTCCTCTCCTCCCACTCCTTCCTGATCCTCCCCCTTCCTCTCCTCCCACTCCTTCCTGATCCTCCAACCCCCCTTCCTCTCCTCCCACTCCTTCCTGATCCTCCCCCTTCCTCTCCTCCCACTCCTTCCTGATCCTCCACCCCCTTCCTCTCCTCCCACTTCTTCCTGAACCTCCACCCCACCCCCCTTCCTCTCCTCCCCTCCTCCCACTCCTTCCTGATCCTCCACCCCACCCCCTTCCTCTCCTCCCACTCCTCCCACTCCTTCCTGATCCTCCACCCCCCTTCCTCTCCTCCCACTCCTTCCTGATCCTCCACCCCCCTTCCTCTCCTCCCACTCCTTCCTGATCCTCCACCCCACCCCCTTCCTCTCCTCCCACTCCTCCCACTCCTTCCTGATCCTCCACCCCACCCCCTTCCTCTCCTCCCACTCCTCCCACTCCTTCCTGATCCTCCACCCCCCTTCCTCTCCTCCCACTCCTTCCTGATCCTCCACCCCCCCCTTCCTCTCCTCCCACTCCTTCCTGATCCTCCACCCCCCTTCCTCTCCTCCCACTCCTTCCTGATCCTCCACCCCCCTTCCTCTCCTCCCACTCCTTCCTGATCCTCCACCCCCCTTCCTCTCCTCCCACTCCTTCCTGATCCTCCACACCCCCCCCTTCCTCTCCTCCCACTCCTTGTTGTGCTTTATTTGTAGTCTAACACTTGGCATTAAATCTTATTATTTTTTGGTAAATAAACCTGTTTCTAGTAGGAATTACACACAACTTAGTGTGAGGTCCTTTTCATAAAGGGGGTCTGGAACTTTTCATCTAAAAGGTTTTCTATTTGTGCTGCTTTGAAAGAGAGAAATCAGGTTTTCTCGCGCTTCTGGGGGTGAGTTTGGGATTCTGTCTGGGCATTGTGGTGAGAGTTATTCCAAGAGGCTTCATTTCTTCCTAATTTCCCCCCTTTGTTCTCAGCTATGCTGTAAGTAGTTCCAGGTCCCCCCCCCCACACACATACCCTCATCTGTGTGTGCATCTGTGTGCATGTGAGGGCAACGCGACATGACACCTGCTGTTGGGATGAATGGGGTCAGCGGCAGGGCCCATCCAGCAGCTGCCTCTTCCCACTGCAGCCACACACACTCACAGTGCCAGATAGAGCCCTGTTAGTACAGCCACAACCAGAACCACTGGGACTGGGGCCCATATAGTGCACAACACAGCGCCCCCTACCATCACCCACTGTCACTGCAACCTCAGGGAGCGCAGACAGTGCAGGAATGGGACATATCATTATGCTGTCACTAGAGAAAGGGTTGGGGATTAGAGAGGTGCTGAGAAACAAGACATCTGTTTTTTTTGGTCTGACCTGTCTGTGCTCACTTGCTGTGTGTGTGTGTGTGTGTGTGTGTGTGTGTGTGTGTGTGTAGAGCAGTGGTGGAAAAAGTACTAAATTGTCATACTTGAGTAAAAGTAAATATTACTTAATAGAAAATGACTCAAATAAAAGTGAATGTCACCCAGTAAAATACTACTTGAGTAAAAGTCTTAAAGTATTTGGTTTTAAAAGTACTTAAGTATCAAAAGTCAATGTAGATGCCAAAAAATACTTAAATATCAAAAGTAAAAGTACAAATCATTTTAAATTCCTTAATTACTTAATAAGCAAACCATACGGCACAATCTTCTTGTTTTTTTATTTACGTATAGCCATGGTCACACTCAGACACCATCTATAAACAAAGCATTCGTGTTTAGTGAGTCCGCCAGATCAGAGGCAGTAGGGATGTTCTCTTGATAAGTGTGCGAATTGGACCATTTTCTGTCCTGCTAAGCATTCAAAATGTAACAAGTACTTTTGGGTGTCAGAGAAAATGTATAGAGTAAAAAGTACATCATTCTCGTTAGGAATGTAGTGAAGTAAAAGTTGTCAAAAATATAAATATTAAAGTAAAGCACAGATACCACAAAAAACTAGTGAAGTAGTACTTTAAAGTATTTTTTCTGAAGTACTTTACACCTCTGATGTAGAGTGTGCGGCAGCTTGTTTTACCCTGATTTCCTGCCATGACAGGTCATAAAATGGGCATGACCATGTTAGTACTGTAAGTCAGAAACATTATTGCCCAATATGGATTTAAAGGCAATTTTCTCTGCGGAATCCAAAATCATGAAACGTCTACAATCCCGACTGAATTCCATTCCCATGTGAAGGGCAAGTGAAGCCACAATACATTACAGAGCCCACACAACAATAATAATAACAGCAAACTGTATTGGTTGGTCCCCATTCAACAATTATACCTTTATTCCAGACATTTTACATCATCAAACAGACGATCTCTCAAAGTGCCTTAATTAATTAACACGACTCAACAAATACATGCATTTCAACAGCTTTCGGTTATGTAGCCCATCTATGGAGAAGTCAGGGAGATGCTGCTATGTATGATCCCATCTATGGAGAAGTCAGGGTGATACTGCTATCTATGATCCCATCTATGGAGAAGTCAGGGAGATGCTGCTATGTATGATCCCATCTATGGAGAAGTCAGGGTGATACTGCTATCTATGATCCCATCTATGGAGAAGTCAGGGAGATGCTGCTATCTATGATCTCATCTATGGAGAAGTCAGGGTGATACTGCTATCTATGATCCCATCTATGGAGAAGTCAGGGAGATGCTGCTATCTATGATCTCATCTATGGAGAAGTCAGGGAGATGCTGCTATCTATGATCTCATCTATGGAGAAGTCAGGGAGATGCTGCTATCTATGATCTCATCTATGGAGAAGTCAGGGAGATACTGCGATCTATTTTTTAATTTTCTATTTACCTTTTTTTAAATAGTCAGTCAGTTAAGAACATGTTCTTATTTTCAATTACAGCCTAGGAACAGTGGGTTAACTGCCTGTTCAGGGGCAGAACAACAGATTTTTTACCTTGTCGGTTCAGGGATTCAATCTTCTAACCTTCCGTTTACTAACCCAACACTCTAACCACTAGGCTACCTGCCGCCCCAACTATGATCCATCTATGGAAAAGTCAGGGTAATACTGCTGTCTATAGAGAATTCAGGGTGATACTACTACCTATGATCCATCTATGGAGATGTCAGGGTGATACTACTATCTATGGAGAAGTCAGGGTGATTCTGCTATCTATGGAGAAGTCAGGGTAATACTGCTATCTATGGAGACGTCAGGGTAATACTGCTATCTATGGAGAAGTCAGGGTGATTCTGCTATCTATGATCCATCTATGGAGAAGTCAGGGTGATACTACTATCTATGGAGAAGTCAGGGTGATACTACTATCTATCCATCTATGGAGAAGTCAGGGTGATACTGCTATCTATGGAGAAGTCAGGGTGATACTACTATCTATGGAGAAGTCAGGGTGATACTGCTATCTATGATCCATCTATGGAGAAGTCAGGGTGATACTGCTATCTATGATCCATCTATGGAGAAGTCAGGGTGATACTACTATCTATGGAGAAGTCAGGGTGATACTGCTATCTATGATCCATCTATGGAGTGATCACTGTAATACTACTATCTATGGAGAAGTCAGGGTGATACTGCTATCTATGGAGAAGTCAGGGTGATACTGCTATCTATGATCCATCTATGGAGAAGTCAGGGTGATACTACTATCTATGGAGAAGTCAGGGTGATACTGCTATCTATGGAGAAGTCAGGGTGATACTGCTATCTATGGAGAAGTCAGGGTGATACTACTATCCATCTATGGAGAAGTCAGGGTGATACTGCTATCTATGGAGAAGTCAGGGTGATACTACTATCTATGATCCATCTATGGAGATGTCAGGGTGATACTACTATCTATGGAGAAGTCAGGGTGATACTGCTATCGATGGAGAAGTCAGGGTGATAATGCTATCTATGGAGAAGTCAGGGTAATACTGCTATCTATGGAGAAGTCAGGGTGATACTGCTATCTATGGAGAATTAGGGTAATACTGCTATCTATGGAGAAGTCAGGGTAATACTGCTATCTATGGAGAAGTCAGGGTGATTCTGCTATCTATGGAGAAGTCAGGGTGATACTGCTATCTATGATCCATCTATGGAGAAGTCAGGGTGATACTACTATCTATGGAGAAGTCAGGGTGATACTACTATCTATGGAGAAGTCAGGGTGATACTACTATCTATGATCCATCTATGGAGAAGTCAGGGTGATACTGCTATCTATGGAGAAGTCAGGGTGATACTGCTATCTATGATCCATCTATGGAGAAGTCAGGGTGATACTACTATCTATGGAGAAGTCAGGGTGATACTGCTATCTATGATCCATCTATGGAGAAGTCAGGGTAATACTACTATCTATGGAGAAGTCAGGGTGATACTGCTATCTATGGAGAAGTCAGGGTGATACTGCTATCTATGATCCATCTATGGAGAAGTCAGGGTAATACTACTATCTATGGAGAAGTCAGGGTGATACTGCTATCGATGGAGAAGTCAGGGTGATACTGCTATCGATGGAGAAGTCAGGGTGATACTACTATCTATGGAGAAGTCAGGGTGATACTGCTGTCTATAGAGAATTCAGGGTGATACTGCTATCTATGGAGAAGTCAGGGTAATACTGCTATCTATGGAGACGTCAGGGTGATACTGCTATCTATGATCCATCTATGGAGAAGTCAGGGTGATACTACTATCTATGGAGAAGTCAGGGTGATACTGCTATCGATGGAGAAGTCAGGGTGATACTGCTATCTATGGAGAAGTCAGGGTAATACTGCTATCTATGGAGACGTCAGGGTGATACTGCTATCTATGGAGAAGTCAGGGTAATACTGCTATCTATGGAGAAGTCAGGGTGATACTGCTATCTATGGAGAAGTCAGGGTGATACTGCTATCTATGGAGAAGTCAGGGTGATACTGCTATCTATGGAGAAGTCAGGGTGATACTACTATCTATGATCCATCTATGGAGAAGTCAGGGTGATACTGCTATCTATGGAGAAGTCAGGGTGATACTACTATCTATGGAGAAGTCAGGGTGATACTGCTATCTATGATCCATCTATGGAGAAGTCAGGGTGATACTGCTATCTATGGAGAAGTCAGGGTGATACTGCTATCTATGGAGAAGTCAGGGTAATACTGCTATCTATGGAGAAGTCAGGGTGATACTGCTATCTATGGAGAAGTCAGGGTGATACTGCTATCTATGATCCATCTATGGAGAAGTCAGGGTGATACTACTATCTATGGAGAAGTCAGGGTGATACTGCTATCTATGGAGAAGTCAGGGTGATATTGCTATCTATGATCCATCTATGGAGAAGTCAGGGTGATACTGCTATCTATGGAGAAGTCAGGGTGATACTGCTATCTATGATCCATCTATGGAGAAGTCAGGGTGATACTGCTATCTATGGAGAAGTCAGGGTGATACTGCTATCTATGGAGAAGTCAGGGTGATACTGCTATCTATGGAGAAGTCAGGGTGATACTACTATCTATGATCCATCTATGGAGATGTCAGGGTGATACTACTTTCTATGGAGAAGTCAGGGTGATACTGCTATCTATGGAGAAGTCAGGGTGATTCTACTATCTATGGAGAAGTCAGGGTGATACTACTATCTATGATCCATCTATGGAGAAGTCAGGGTGATACTGCTATCTATGGAGAAGTCAGGGTGATACTGCTATCTATGGAGAAGTCAGGGTAATACTGCTATCTATGGAGAAGTCAGGGTGATACTGCTATCTATGATCCATCTATGGAGAAGTCAGGGTGATACTACTATCTATGGAGAAGTCAGGGTGATACTGCTATCTATGATCCATCTATGGAGAAGTCAGGGTGATACTACTATCTATGGAGAAGTCAGGGTGATACTGCTATCTATGATCCATCTATGGAGAAGTCAGGGTGATACTGCTATCTATGGAGAAGTCAGGGTGATACTACTATCTATGATCCATCTATGGAGATGTCAGGGTGATACTGCTATCTATGATCCATCTATGGAGAAGTCAGGGTGATACTACTATCTATGGAGAAGTCAGGGTGATACTACTATCTATGATCCATCTATGGAGAAGTCAGGGTGATACTGCTATCTATGGAGAAGTCAGGGTGATACTACTATCTATGATCCATCTATGGAGAAGTCAGGGTGATACTACTATCTATGGAGAAGTCAGGGTGATACTACTATCTATGGAGAAGTCAGGGTGATACTACTATCTATGATCCATCTATGGAGAAGTCAGGGTGATACTACTATCTATGGAGAAGTCAGGGTGATACTACTATCTATGATCCATCTATGGAGAAGTCAGGGTGATACTACTATCTATGGAGAAGTCAGGGTGATACTACTATCTATGATCCATCTATGGAGAAGTCAGGGTGACGCTACTATCTATGGAGAAGTCAGGGTGACGCTACTATCTATGGAGAAGTCAGGGTGATACCACTATCTATGATCCATCTATGGAGAAGTCAGGGTGATACTACTATCTATGATCCATCTATGGAGAAGTCAGGGTGATACTACTATCTATGGAGAAGTCAGGGTGATACTACTATCTATGATCCATCTATGGAGAAGTCAGGGTGACGCTACTCTCTCGAAGAAGAAGACGAATATCCTCCCTTATCTTTCCACCAGAGGTCAGCCTTTTATTAACAAATAATGACGTATACACTCCTCTCAAAGACTAGTCCCTACGGACTAATAGTCCCCTCGTGTACACCCACTGGCCTGTCAGAAAACTACTCACTACATGAAGTCCCTATCAAGATCCCTTATGTGTATTGTGAAATTGGTTACAAATGCCAAACGAGCAGTATGGCAGTGCGTGTGAAACTTGTTCTTAACCGTGACCTTTTCGGAGACAATAAACTAGGAAACTTAAACAAAGGAAAATTCCATGTCATCACAGAGCGTTTTGAGTCTGAAGCATGGCAGGCAGACTACAGAGTGTGGTTCCTTGACGGATGTGTTTGTCAAATGAGTGGCTTCTTTGACTGACAACAAACAGCAGACCACTAATGGCACCGTGTAGCAATCTAGGATCTTTGTTGACTAACTGAAGAGAGGCCTGGCAAATGATAGGCTCAAACAGAACGTTACCACACTTTCCAGTTGTGTGAGGAATTCTTAGCATTACTTGGCTTTAACTATGTTGTGATAGTGGAACTCCACCTCAATTTACCCCACATCGACCTCGTGATTTGTCCTATGAAGCTGCTTCAACACAAATCTATTTTCCTCCCGTAGTTCTCATGTGCTACTTCAACACGGCTCGACCCAAAATGTCCACCAGTAACTACTTCACAACAGTGTTATCAGTCAGAACCAGAGGCACCGTCAGAGCTGCGGACGTCGTGGTTGTCGTATGGGCCTGGTCCTTTTGGAGAGTTTGTACCGGAGGTACATGGAGGTCTTGGACTGGGAGGCTCTCCTCGGCCAGCACGTGTGGCCGTCGCCAGAGTAGTCCTCCAGACACTGACAGGTGTAGGAACCAGAGGTGTTGAAACACTGGGAATGACGGCTACACAGGTGAGTACTGTCCAGACACTCGTCCTTATCTGGGGAGAGGGAGGAGGATACGGTGACATGTTGAGAAGAAGATGATTATCAGCACCAAGCAATAAAGCTTGTGTGGATTCTTAAGAGAATCAACCTCAATACACAAGTATTGTTTGGTCAGTCTCATCCTAACTGAAACAGTCATATCGAAAGTATCAACAGATCTGAATTCAAATCAGTCAATTCTCCATTGAATCTAACACTGAGACACGTGTGGATGTTTGTAGAATGTTTTCCAGATGTCCTAATCTACAGTACTAGACAGCATCTATGTCAAAGTCAGCTTTGTGTTTACTCTCATCTCTCTCTCTCTCTCTCTTCTCTTCTCCTCTCTTCTCTCACTGTCTACTCTCTCTCACCTCTCTCTCCATCTCGCTCTCTCTCCTCTCTCCCTTCTCTCTTGGCCCTGATCCCAATGCTACTAATCAAGTTCAACACAAACAGGTGGTCTGTTGTATTAGCAGTCTGACTGTGTTTCAGTTACTTCTCCTTTGCCTGTGAGCTCTGAATTTGGCAACCCAAACCAAGCTGGAAAGCAGAGACCAAACCCATGCAGTTTTACAGTAAGACCCATGCTTGTTTTGAGTATTACTGGATAGCTTTTCCACCTTTTCACTGGCTCTGAGGTGAAGACATTATCGGCCAGCCAGCACACAGAGAGAGCCAGCAGGAAGTCATGACTTGACTTGGCCCCTGCCCGCGACTCACTGAGTGTGAAGTCAAGGGGTTGTTGAGAAACAACTAGTCTGTTTCAAAGCTCCAGGAAATAGGTGTTGCAATGTTCGCCAAGGAAGCATAAGCAATAACAGCTACCACAGCTGAGCGAGCGGGGGAGGCAAGCTAGAGAAATACATTCAGACTCTCACTGGGTTGCTGCAGCCAAAGCTCATCTACAGAGGATCGGTCTGTTTGACAATGAAATGTAGGCTAAATGAGAGGAACATGTGAGGGCGTGCTGTGAGGTAGTCATTCATTTAAACAGCACTGACACTGAGAAAAGTGGGTCTGTGGCTTACACACACACACACTACCACAGCATATTTTACGAGACACATGGCCATCTGCTGAGGGATGCTGAAGGAAGAAATTATATTAAATGTCATACATCGGGTAAAGTCAGACAGACAGACAGACAGACAAGGCTTAGAGGACAGACTGTTTCTCTAACATTCCCTGTTAATATTAATACTGGTATCTAATAGCCTTACATTCCCTGTTAATATTAATACTCATATCTAACAGCCTTACATTCCCTGTTAATATTAATACTGGTATCTAACAGCCTTACATTCCCTGTTAATATTAATACTCATATCTAACAGCCTTACTTTCCCTGTTAATATTAATACTGGTATCTAATAGCCTTACATTCCCTGTTAATATTAATACTGGTATCTAACAGCCTTACATTCCCTGTTAATATTAATACTGGTATCTAACAGCCTTACATTCCATGTTAATACTCATATCTAACAGCCTTACATTCTCTGTTAATATGAATACTGGTTTCTAAGAGCCTTTACAGCCTGCTGTACAGTATGGGGGATGTCCGTACCTCGACACTGCACTGGGTCCTGGAGCGTCCCCAACACGAAGCCCTCCCTGCACGCACACACAAAGCTGCCAAAGGTGTTCTTGCAAGTGCGCCAGGGAGGGCAAACATCTGACGCCCCGCGACACTCGTCCACATCTGCAAAACAGCACAACAAGGCCACACAAACTCAACACCTTAGCATGCATAAACACACACACACACACACACACTAGACGTAACATCTACAAGGGAGACGACAAAGTGCTGTAAAGAACCTAGGGTCATTTTCTCAGCTCAAAACAATCATTACCTATACATCAGAAAGAGGACATGAGTGCTTTGGACATCTTGGGAGTTTTTTTGTACAGGTGCTTTGAAATGTACACTGCTGTTGTTCAACAACAAGGAATCACAACACACTTACACACAATAACAACTCATGTGATACAATTCTAATGTTATTCAAATGTAGATATGGTTGAAATGAAGGCAAATGAGTGATACTGTATATCCCACAATATGATGTCACTTCAGACACTGATGAGTTGGTCCAAGTACAGAATAACAGGGGAATTGAACCGGTCATGATGATGCTATGGTTGTGTCTTTGTCTTTGTTGGTTCTGTTTTAAGCTGCCCATGTCCTGGAGAGAAACCCGCCTGTTGTAACTAACCTGATTCAGCTTATCAACCAGCTAATTATTTGAATCAGGGTTGGAGTGAAAACCTACAGGAGGATTAGAGTGAAAACCTACAGGAGGATATCGCCAGTAACAGGGTTAGAGTGAAAATCTACTGGAGGATTAGAGTGAAAACCTACAGGAGGATATCGCCACCAGTAACAGGATTAGAGTGAAAACCTACAGGAGTATATTGCCAGTAACAGGGTTAGAGTGAAAACCTACAGGAGGGTTTCTCTCCAGGAACAGGGTTAGAGTGAAAACCTACAGGAGGATTAGAGTGAAAACCAACAGGAGGATTTCTCTCCAGGAACAGGGTTAGAGTGAAAACCTACAGGAGGGTATCTCCATGAACAGGGTTAGAGTGAAAATGTACAGGAGGGTATCTCTCCAGGAACAGGGTTGGAGTGAAAACCTAGAGGACGGTATCTCTCCAGGAACAGGTTTAGAGCGAAAACCTACAGGAGGATATCTCTCCAGGAACAGGGTTAGAGTGAAAACCAACAGGAGGATATCTCTCCAGGAACAGGTTTAGACCTACAGGAGGATATCTCTCCAGGAACAGGGTTGGAGTGAAAACCTAGAGGACGGTAGCTCTCCAGGAACAGCGTTAGAGAGCTGACTAGGCCTCTACAGTACCTAGAGAAGGGGTGTTCAACTCTTTCCCCAAGAGGTCCGGAGTACTGCTGCTTTTCTGTTCTACTTGATAATTAATTGCATTCACCTGGTGTCCCAGGTCTAAATCAGTTCCCGATTAGAAGGGAAGAATACAAAATAAATAAAAAATATGTTCCACTGTAACTACCTACCGTATATGACTGTTATGATTTCTCTGAGGTCTCAGGCCTGGTTGGTTAGTTCCTACAGCTACTCTCCTGTGGCGTGAGAATGAGGCAATGCCTCTCAGGATCAACCATGGAGGCTGGGCCTCGTTAGCAGGACAGAAGGTGTCTGCTGCGAGGACTTTACGACCGCACCACAGTTATCGAGCGAAGGGACTTCAAAGTAATGAGCGCTAGCTATTCTAAGGAGAGGGCAAAGAGTAGAGTACAGCTACTGGGACCCGGGGTCTGTTTTCTTAACACTTGAGGTAATTGCAGGGTTTATCGTTCTGTGGACAGACTCAATGGGTAGGCGCTGTTAGTAATAGCTAGGTGGAGGTCGTTAACATGTCCTCTAGTAGTGAACATATGGGAACCTGTCTCTCCACCTGCTCTCTAATGGCAGCCAGAGACCGAACTAGTAGCTACACACTGTCACGCTACGATCATGGCATACAGCTAGCATACAGTATACCCCATAGTAATGCCAAAGGAATGGACCAAACTCTGGGCTGTTTCCCAATCCCAGTCACCCTTACTTCTTCCCATGGCATTGGAACTGAAAGAACTAGAGGGGAGGGAGGAGTTTGGTGGTTGCCATGGCAATGGGGTTACCATGGGGTTGCCGAGGAAGCCCACCTTCACAGGTCCTGTTGTTGGCGGCCAGGTGGAGGCCGGGGACACACAGACAGCGCACCTCTCCCCCCCGGTCAATCTGGCAAGCGAAATGGCAGCGTGAGGAGGAACACTCATGCTCTTCTGGAAGAGAACACAGGATAAACTGGCTGAGAGTCAAGGCAGAAATGGATGATTGGAACGAACACATGCCACTACGCACAAACCATGTGCTATACTGTAATACTATAGACTCACAAGCAGTGACATGAAACCAGCTTGGTTTGGTCTTGTGTCATACTCATATTATATTCCTTGCTTTAGATTGATTACACCAGTTAACAGTTGCGCCTCTATATTGCCCCCACAGGGTTGGGGAGTAACGGATTACAAAAAAACTCACATTACCAGCAAAAATATTGTAATCAGATTACAGATAGGCCTACTTTTGAAAAACTAGATTACTTCTAGTGTTACTTTTAAATTCAGAAAGGATGTTTTTACGTTACCTTACTGAGTTTGGATAATCTAAAAGTTATGTAAGAAGTAACAATATTGTTATGTAAGAAGTTATGTAAGAATGAACCATTTTGGACAAGTAACCAGTAACTGTAACGGATTACATTCATAAAGTAACCCACCCAACCCTGAATGTACCATACAGTAACCTAACCAACCCTGAATGTACCATACAGTAACCTACCCAACCCTGACTGTACCATACAGTAACCTACCCAACCCTGACTGTACCATACAGTAACCTACCCAACCCTGACTGTATCATACAGTAACCTACCCAACCCTGACTGTACCATAACGTAACCTACCCAACCCTGACTGTACCATACAGTAACCTACCCAACCCTGAATGTACCATAAAGTAACCTACCCAACCCTGACTGTACCATACAGTAACCTACCCCTGAACCCTACAGTCCTGTAACCCTGAATGTACCATACAGTAACCTACCCAACCCTGAATGTACCATACAGTAACCTACCCAACCCTGACTGTACCATAACGTAAACCTACCCAACCCTGAATGTACCATAAACCCTAACCTACCCAACCCTGACTGTACCATAAAGTAACCCACCCAACCCTGACTGTACCATAAAGTAACCCACCCAACCCTGACTGTACCATACAGTAACCTACCCAACCCTGACTGTACCATACAGTAACCTACCCAACCCTGAATGTACCATACAGTAACCTACCCAACCCTGACTGTACCATACAGTAACCTACCCAAACCTGACTGTACCATAGAGTAACCTACCGAACTCTGACTGTACCATAAAGTAACCTACCCAACCCTGACTGTACCATAAAGTAACCTACCCAAACCTGACTGTAATATAAAGTAACCCACCCAACCCTGAATGTACCATACAGTAACCTACCCAACCCTGTCTGTACCATAACGTAACCTACCCAACCCTGAATGTACCATACAGTAACCCACCCAACCCTGAATGTACCATACAGTAACCTACCCAACCCTGACTGTACCATAAAGTAACCCACCCAACCCTGAATGTACCATACAGTAACCTACCCAACCCTGACTGTACCATAACGTAACCTACCCAACCCTGAATGTACCATACAGTAACCTACCCAACCCTGACTGTACCATAAAGTAACCTACCCAACCCTGACTGTACCATAAAGTAACCCACCCAACCCTGAATGTACCATACAGTAACCTACCCAACCCTGAATGTACCATAACGTAACCTACCCAACCCTGAATGTACCATACAGTAACCTACCCAACCCTGACTGTACCATACAGTAACCTACCCAACCCTGACTGTACCATACAGTAACCTACCCAACCCTGACTGTACCATAAAGTAACCCACCCAACCCTGACTGTACCATACAGTAACCTACCCAACCCTGACTGTACCATACAGTAACCTACCCAACCCTGACTGTACCATAAAGTAACCTACCCAACCCTGACTGTACCATACAGTAACCTAACCCAACCCTGACTGTACCATACAGTAACCTACCCAACCCTGAATGTACCATACAGTAACCTACCCAACCCTGAATGTACCATACAGTAACCTACCCAACCCTGACTGTACCATACAGTAACCCTGAACCCAACCCTGACTGTACCATACAGTAACCTACCCAACCCTGAATGTACCATACAGTAACCTACCCAACCCTGAATGTACCATACAGTAACCTACCCAACCCTGAACCCTGTACCATAAGTAACCCACCCAACCCTGACTGTACCATAAAGTAACCCACCCAACCCTGACTGTAAAAAGTAACCCACCCAACCCTGACTGTACCATAAGTAACCTACCCAACCCTGACTGTACCATACAGTAACCTACCCAACCCTGAATGTACCATACAGTAACCCACAAAACCCTGACTGTACCATACAGTAACCTACCCAACCCTGACTGTACCATACAGTAACCTACCCAACCCTGAATGTACCATACAGTAACCCACCCTGAAAACCCTGACTGTACCATACAGTAACCTACCCAACCCTGTCTGTACCATAACGTAACCTACCCAACCCTGAATGTACCATACAGTAACCCACCCAACCCTGAATGTACCATACAGTAACCTGCCCAACCCTGACTGTACCATAACGTAACCTACCCAACCCTGAATGTACCATACAGTAACCTACCCAACCCTGACTGTACCATAAAGTAACCTACCCAACCCTGACTGTACCATAAAGTAACCCACCCAACCCTGAATGTACCATACAGTAACCTACCCAACCCTGACTGTACCATAACGTAACCTACCCAACCCTGAATGTACCATACAGTAACCTACCCAACCCTGACTGTACCATAAAGTAACCTACCCAACCCTGACTGTACCATAAAGTAACCCACCCAACCCTGAATGTACCATACAGTAACCTACCCAACCCTGAATGTACC